>NC_088349.1:34145000-34242500 GCF_036884655.1 Musa acuminata AAA Group | reverse complement strand
AAACGTAAGGTCCCACAAAATAATATATGTAAAGATAGGGACTCAAAATTCGTGTCTTAAACTAACTCATCATATTTGGCTCTTTTAGAAAATTTAACTTGTGAGCCCACTAGTGTGTACTAGAAAGACCAACTTATGTAAGATAATGGAATGAACTAGCGAAAAAACTAATTGAGTTTGAAATCTAAATAAGGCATTTTTACTAGGTGCTCAAACCAAGTAAATCATCTCCATGGGTGGGTAATACCCTGCCTTCATAAAAAAAAAATAAGAAAAAAATAATCTATCATAGTACCCAACTTAAAGAATTATCTCCCGAATAGTTTAGAATTTAGGATCACTTGGCTTTCCCATAAAGCTGGATGATAGCATTTCTTTCATAACCTTCCATAAAAAAATAAAAACAAAGAAGATATATAACAAACATACTATAAAGCCCTTAAAAAATAGATTAAAAATTAAAATAATTTATTTCACAAAATAAGATGCCAAAACCAACCATTAAATAAATATGACAAACATATCAGTTTTGCACCATCAAATTCATTTCTAAGTTTACATAAATATGTGCACAAATTTTTCTCTAGATCATTAAGTACACCTAAAATTAAAAAAAAAATTAAATAGCCTAGTGGTTTAATATGTAATAACAATGATGCTCTTAAATAGTTACACTACAATATATATTTAGAAATAAACATCAAGAAATATGTAAAGAAATATATGCAAGTACTTGTCTGTGACATTCCCATCTGCTCCAGGTTCCTTCAAACACTTTCAGGTATCAAAGTAATATCCTCAATAGGAGAATAAAGATATGTATTTGCCAGAATGTGGAATGAAAGTCTTGTTAAATGACCCACTTCTATTGAATTGATAACTTTGTCCATTCCTCGTAGGATGGTATAAGTCGCTACAAGGAAGGATTGTAGTTGAGCTCTTTCTATATACAGGACAAAGGCTAGTAACAGCACCAATACATTGGCACCATTGTAGCTGCCTAGGTCAACAATTCTCTCAAGCAATAGATGACTGTTCTGGATCTGAGTGACCCAACATTATGTAGAATAAGTCCACCAATAAAGCCTCATTATCATTTTACCGCTAAGGTTATCAATGCTCCTTTCACATAATGATGATAACCATTTATCAGTCTACAAATACTATGAAATTTTTTATGTATTACAATAGAAGATCAAAATTATAGAACATAGAGAAGAAACCATAGGAGAAAGTAATATTCTCAGGCAACTTGAATAGAAAATCAAGTATATGCTACTTGCCAACAAAGAGATATGAAGATGTGAATAGAAAATCAAGTATAGTAGATGCTAATTGCCAACAAAGAGAGATCAAGATGTGAGCTACCTTGGGCATTTTATTAACCAATGCATGCATGTGCTCAATAGTAATCGATTCAACCATGCAAAAAATAACAGCCATAGCATTTCTAGCGACATGACATCTCAAAGGAATAGTATTTTTTGTAACATGAAGATGGTTCCTTGTTGTTTCTAGATAATGACCACAAACAAAGGTCAGCAAACTGCATGGAAGAGAGTTTAGTTGCATACCAACAGCTTCCAAAATTATTTCTCCAAACTCACCAAACAAATTTCTTATGTTTGGGAATAACATATGCAGGTCAGGAAAAAACACTTGAAATGATAGTTTAGCATCTGACTGATCAGAAGACTCAAATTCTGTGGGAGTGTGTTTTGGTACGATGTATATGAATATGCAGATTAAAAATTATATTACTAAAGTATCGGTAAGTGCTAACTCATCCGCAAAAACTGATAAAAAAATGATGAAATTTGTGAAAGATCAGAGGCAATAAACAATTGTTCCTTCAAGTATTGCTTTGCATTTCAAGATACTGACATCCATCCTAAAAATCTAGAAAATGGGCATGTGCAACTTGAAAATCTGGATATTTTCTGCATCCACGATAAATGTGGAACTAAAGTTCTGTAGATAAAACTGTTGGAATTTTAAGGGTCACACATGTATAATTAAATGTGTTAAGTCATTATTTTGATTAGCCAAAATTAAAGTGATCAAATTAAAGTAAAGTTATTTGGCTAAAAGACATAATTGTTATGAAAATTAATTGTGTGGATACCATCATGTTCCTAACTTATGACGAGATAAGTTAGGAATATGAAACTCTTGAAGCATAATTACAGATTCATCAATTATGAATACAATCATAATTGTAGATTCATCAGTTATGATTATAAATAAGGTTATGGTCCCCGGTTGCAGTATCGAATGAAGTTTCTCTTCACCCGTCAAGGAGAAATCTAAAGTTCAAAAGGTACTCTGCAATTGGAAGACTAAATCACCGATCAATTCAGAAAATACTCTAATGGATTCATCAGGTACGCTTTCGTGTTAATATGTTTATTAATTATTGTAGGATTTCATACATATTATAGTGGATTAAATAAGTTTTATGTAAATATTCTTAATCCATTATTTTGGATCTATAAAATATGTTTTTGAATCAAGATGAAGGTTTTGATTCTATAAAATAATTGTTTGATCCATATTTGATATGTTAAAAGAACCCAACAAAAACCAGCACTTTTGATGCCAATGGGATATGTCCGTTCATCATTTCCAGAAGATGTTATTATTAATCTTTCAAGAAGTGCCCAACACCTTCGTAGACCATGTAACTTTTCCATTTCAAGATGTATGTTGCCTGCTTTCAGTTGGGTGTACAAAGTTATAAGTTGTCCACTAAGATTTGCAGCTGACTGCAGTATAATGTCATTAACATTCTCTACAGAACAGGATAACTCAGTTGCAGAATGCAGTAGAAAGAGGGGAGACTTAGAAGGAGGATTACAAAGTGACAAAGCAATGATTGATTCTACCTAATCAATGTTGCCACATCAGCTGATTCAATGTCGACTTGTGATATTTCCAAAGCCTGCTGATTACCTTCAAAATAATATGTACAAGGTTTCCCAAGAGCCAAAATTCTCCCAGATTCGAGGTCCAGTTTAGCGGAAGCAGAATTTGTAGAACAGTTATATCTCTTTTACTTTCAAGATAAGCTATTGTCTCCAGATTGACATTACATCTCTTAAGGTCTTCATGAAAAACCACTAGTCCATTTTTATTCTTGAATTTGGATCCAATGATTTTCATCTGATTCATAAGCTCTGAATTGCATCCATATGAAATCGATTATAAAGAATGAGTTGGCATAACATTCTGCAGCCAAGAGTATGGCTTCTATTGCAGCTTCATGGCTTTCTGGGGTTATGTCATGCTGGGAACACAAATCAGCTGCCAAATGTTCAAATTGGGAAGCCCTATATACCGAATCTTGATAGTTTACAAGTTGTAGATAATCTGCTTGTGAATACAAGTAATCAGCAAAGAAACCAATATTCTGAAAGTTGTTATTTGAAATCTTATTCACCTCTGAGACACCACAACAAGAATTCAATCTGATCCAGTCCCCAGTAAAATAATTGGAAACACTTGTCAGAACAATTTTTGACAGATTTCTAGGAGCAAACTGCAGGTTAGCATCTTGGAGGACATCTTTTCTTGTGGCAGCTTTAGATGCATCAATCTTTCTCTTTGCTTCATCCGGACTACTGGATGTACTAGAAGCCCAATGAGAACATATCACAGAGTTAGAAGAAACAGCTAAAGACTCTTGATCAGACACTTTAGGAAATGAACATTTGCAAAGGTCAATATCTGAAGGAAATGGCATATGTGGCCCCAAAACAAAAAGGAGTACAATAGTGAAGACAGTATATTGTCAGCTAAATGAAAACCAAGTAATGTAACAGCTAACAAGGTGCATTTGATAAGATTCCTTTTGTTGCAGGGAATAAAAAACAAAAAATAATTTTTTTTTTTTACTCACATCTTTTTAAAATGCAGTCTTCACCGATCACTTCATTCTCTCTTTGCATCTCAAAAAATAAGCACTATAAAGTATAAACTATAAAGATATTAAAAGTTTTTTTTAATTTCTCTATGATATTAGCATATGCTGTTACAGTAGACCTTGATGCAATAGATTCACGTCTCCATTCAGATTCCACAAAAGGAAGAATGGCATGCCTTCGTAATGCAGTACATATAACATTGATGCAATAGTTCTTCTATTTCTCCAAGTGTATATCACTAGCATCTTCAGAAGTTGTATGCTTTGTTCAGTAATCACAGGATCAAGGAAGGGTTCTAGCATCTCTAAAAGAAATAGAAGCCTATGTTTAAATTTCTACACGGATGGTAAAAGCATCATCTATCTGACTGGAAAGAGTAAGCAAAATTATGCTTGATACTTCAATAGAAGGTCAAACCTTATATTTTGACAGTACATCATCCATATGCTCAGACAAGGCCAGCAAGATATATTTCAAAGCAAGGATTGAAACAACGTACCGTACCGGTGTTTCGAGGTTGGCTCGATATGGTACGGTACGCCTAATTTAGGTATAATGGAGTTTAAGATAACACAAATATGAAAAAAAAGAGTTTGAGATAGCTTAAGAGAGTATGAGAATGAAATGGAGTGAAATAGGAGAGAAGAATGATTTAAAAACATAAGAAGGGTTTGAGATAGTTTAAGCGTTCCACCTGGTAATGGGTGGTCCGCATACCGGTAACCTATCGGACCGGTACGTACCGCCTGTACTGGGTGGTACCATTCAAAATTGTATACCTTGCTTCAAAGCAGCATAAGCACGACTAGTAGATTATGGAAACACCTGGTAGGGGCATTATGAACAGAGTCAACCAAACATGAAGCATGAAAATAAGTGCATAATCTATCATACAGAATATTTTCCTTTTCTTGAATTTTTATTCAGGAGGAAGTGGATAGAATTTGGATAATAACTAGGGCATTGTGATGAAATTCACAGTTTCTTAAGCACACACAGATGAAAGATGGATGTCACATACACGGTTCATGATCTAAAAAGTACTAAATGACAGTAACTAGAACTAAAGGACTTGCATTCACAGGATTTGAAGTGTATATTGGTATCTTAGAAAGATGTAAAAAATAATCTGCTACCCATTAAGAAATATATAGCTTTCCAAGCTACAACAGTAGTTATATTGGTCCATAAAAGTCCCATAAGAGTTGAGCACAATACTCCAAAGAACTCTGTACAAGGCTGTGTCATAGTTGTATCATCAGAACACTGAAGCAGTAGGTTCTTTATTGGCTCTCTAGAAAAAAATGAAAACTCCAATCCAACAGACAAAAGTTTCAGTTTCACAATAACTGCTATGATGATCAGGATCAAATTCAAGAGATCAGGGTTTTATTCAAGTGTACAAATGACTGATATTGTTGGAATCTTCATAATAAGGTAATAGATGGATCACAAAATAACATCTATAATAGGTCATAGAAAGTTTTTTTTTAGTTCATCAGGATGGACATGTCAGTACAATACATGCCGATCAGCACTGTTTAAACATATTGCTGGAATAAGACTTGTGCTTGATTGTGTGTTCAGGGACATCCTTGGTATAAAACTAAACTCCATGCTAGTATTCTACTAGCATAACATAGTTCGACAATCATCAACCATTGCTGGCAAACTTGAAATATTATCATACATCATCAAATGGTGAAACTAATTGCCATCTGAACAATCATCATCAAATATTATACCACCGCAGAACAAATTGCCTCTGAACTTCATAGTCTTTGTTATGCTAGGACTATGATGTTCAAATCAAATAACATTTTTCTCAAAATGAGAAGATTATTTCAGGAGAAAATTAGTGATTGATAATTTGATCATCCACAATAAATCACAATGTGTTGACCACAAAAAAGGTCAGATCTGCACCAAGAAATGACCAAGTACTCATCAAACATAGATAGTTTTAATTGCTTATGTTAGATAATTCACCAAACATTGTTTATATATTTTCATGATGAATAGGTTAATTATGATGAATCATGATTTATATACATCTACCTATTCTAATATTAAATAAATACCAAATTTTGTCACATTAAATAGTAAACATTATACATTGATACATGCCCATATCCATCATATCAATATCTTGCACTTGTATCCATGACTTCATAACCAACCAACCAACCAACCAAACGAGCATTCATTATAATAAAGAATTAAGCCTTCATAACAGTAATAAAAACAAGAAGAATGATGGAATTACTTGAATAACACCAAGAAGTCCTCCGGAAGTTCAATTGCAAGATCAACCTGGAAAAGGGTCGATGCAGTTACAAAAATACAAGTTGTTGACTTAATATGTAGACTTATTATGGAAAAAGATGAAACCTTTGCGGTAATTGTATATATCCATGATGATAATGGTCCAAAGCATAAATCAATCAATACACATGCTGCTTTTGCCTGAAGATTGAAAAATAAATGCTTAATTAGAAAGCCAAAAAGTAAGTTGTCTATTCATAATTAAACTTGGTATGAAACCAACAAACACGAGATGATAAGAATGAAGACAGATAGCCCGCACAAGCATTAAGAAGATGACGATGACATTATTATTATCTGCAACAACAGATTAATATGAATTGTTGAGACTTTTGATAAGAATACAAATGTATGTAACGTATATCACCCAGATGCATCACTGCTGAACCTGAGAGAGAGCATGCTGGACAGAAGGATGTTTCCACAAAGAAAAACTATCATCAACTTGATTTAGGAGGCTAATTGGAGGAAGACGTGCCATCAAATGAAAGGAAATCAGAATCCATCTAAATTAATTAATATATAAACTAGTAAAAGGTGTTAAAAGTTTTAACTTAAAATAGAGACCTTTCACTTGGAAGCAGTGCTTGTATAAGTGGTAATAGGGACTAAAAATTTGAATTACTGTTAGCCAATTTGCAGAACAGGAGAGGCTATCTATTCATTATAAAAGAATGTAAACACTCGACAACTTAGTTACAGAAGCAGACTCTTGGTGGCTAAAAGTTATTTCAATAGGAAAAAAAATAGGATAATTAGTTTAAAAAACATTATAGGGTAGGTGATCATTTAGAACATACTTGTGAAGCACATCTAAATAAGACATGAGGATTGCCTTCTTCCGCTGCAGATATATCCAAGACATTCAAATACGAAGCATCCCAATAATCTTCAGTTCATTTGAATTCTTCCCCAAACAAGCTCAAGTAATCAGTAGGTTGCATGTGCCTGGTTACTTCAGTTTTAACAATTTCATCAAATATTGAAGACAGACCCAACTATTCAAGTATAAAATTGCCAAATCAGGTTGTAAATTGATTTGATAAGAAACCATATCCGGCCACATTCTGCATTCTCATGAACCAGCTATTCAAGGAGTATTTGGATAAGTTCGTGGTCGTCTACTTGGACGATATCGTCGTCTATAGTCAAACGCTCGAGGAGCATGTCAAGCACCTTCGGACGATTTTCCAGGTTCTCAGGGAGAACACTTTGTTCGTGAAAATGGAGAAATGCTACTTTGCTCAAACTGAGATATTATTCTTGGGACATCGAATCGGTGATGGCTCCATTCGGATGGATACGTCGAAGGTGCAAGTGGTTGCGGAATGGCGAACTCCAAAGAAGGTGCCAGAGTTGAGATCCTTCCTTGGTTTCGTCAATTATTATCGACGCTTCATAGCGGGATATTCGAAGCGTGCAACCCCACTGACGGAGTTGCTGAAGAAGGAGCAGCCTTGGAAGTGGTCTGACAAATGTGAAATAACAATCCAAGATCTGAAGGCTGCTGTTATGGAGGAACCAGTGCTCAAATTGCCAGACTATGGGGAGCCTTTTGAAGTCCATATAGATGCTTCGGACTTCACTATTGGGGGAGTACTCATGCAAGAGGGTCATCCGGTGGCCTACAAGAGCCGCAAACTCAACGAGACCGAGCGGCGGTATCTAGTGCATGAGAAGGAGATGACAGTAGTGATCCACTGTCTACGAGTTTGGCGACACTATCTCCTCGGATCGCGATTTGTGCTGAGGACGGACAACATCACTCTGAGCTATTTCCAAACTCAGAAGAAGCTCTCTCCAAAGCAGGCGCGTTGGCAGGACTTCCTGGCTGAATTTGATATGGCAATGGAGTATAAGCCTGGGAAGGCAAATGTCGTGGTTGATGCATTGAGTCGGAAGGTGGAGCATGTGAATGCCGCACAATTGGAGGGCGGAAACCAAGCAAGTCAGTTGCACTCCAACTTCCTTTCCAGAATCAGGGATAGACTGTATAGTGACCCCCAGGCAGTTATCCTGATGCAGCTCATCAAAGAAGGCAAGGCACGACGATTTTGGGTCCAGGAGGGACTCGTTTGCACAAAAGGGAATAGGGTTTATATTCCCCGAGTGGACAATTTGAGGCGTGAACTCTTAAAAGAGTGTCACGATTCCCTTTGGGCTAGACACCCAGACATTCACAGAACGTTGGCTCTCGTGGAGAGGGTCTTCTACTGGCCGAAGATGGAGACTGATGTGGAGGAATATGTTCGAACATGCCTTACTTGCCAACAAGACAAGGTGGAGCAGCGAAAGCCGGTGGGACTTTTGGAGCCGTTGCCCGTGCCAAAAAGGTCGTGGGAGAGCATTTCCTTGGATTTCATATCAAGCTTGACACTTGTAGGGAGACTCGGATTGATACTCGTGGTTGTCGATCGGTTTTCAAAGTATGCAACTTTCATTGCTACTCCCCTACACTGTTCAGCAGAGGAGGCGGCCAAGCTGATGATGAAGGATGTGGTGAAGTATTAGGGAATCCCACATAATATCATTAGTGATCGAGATGCTCGATTCTTAGGACGATTCTAGACTGAGCTATTCAAATTGTTGGGGTCGAAGTTATTCTTCTCTACAAGCCTCCACCCCCAGACGGATGGCCAGACTGAAAGGATAAACTCGCTCCTAGAGCAATATCTCCGGCACTACATGAGTGCCAACCAACGAGATTATGTGAAGCTGTTGGACATTGCCCAATTCTCCTATAACTTGCAGCGGAGCTCTGCATCCAACAAGAGCCCCTTCGAGATCATCACAGGACAACAACCGTCGACTCCGCACACCATGGCAATTGGGTATACTGGGAGTAGTCCGTCAGCCTATCATTTCACAAAGGAGTGGCATCGAAATGCAGATATTGCGCGGGCTTACTTGGAGAAGACGACAAAAAGGATGAAGAAGTGGGCAAACTTGGAAAGGCGACCGCAAGAGTTCAAAGTTGGCGATTTGGTGTTGGCAAAGCTCCAACCGGTATCACTCCAATTCTTTAGGAACAAAGTCCACAAAGGATTGGTGCGCAAGTATGAAGGGCCTTTCCCAATTATTAGTAGGGTAGGCAACGTCTCTTACAAGTTGCAGCTGCCGGCGTGGTTCAAAATTCACAACGTTCTTCACGCCAGCAACCTAAAAGCCTACCACTCGGATCCGCAAGATGCTTCCCGAAGTATTCCAACTCGGCTACCTCCCATCACAGCCTCCTACGAGAAGCGAGTTGAAACCATTCTGGCAAACCGTAAGATAAAGCTACCCAACGGAGCTGAGCAGACGGAGTACTTGGTGAAGTGACGAAAGCTTCCCCAAACTGAAGCCAATTGGGTGTTGGGCTGGCAGCCCAAAGTGGGTTCAGCCCATGGTGGGCTTTATCAGCCCACAACCCACACCCCCTTGACCTAACCCTAGATCAATATAAGGGGGGTGTGGGGGCTGCGTTTTAGATGCAGAAAAGAGGCAGAAAAAGGTAGCAACGTTGACATCCTCGTAACAACAAAGAGAGAAGAACAAGGCAGAAAAACAAGAGAAAGAAAGGGAAGAAGACAAGGACAACGCAGAGAGACTGTTCTCAATCATCTAGCAGTGTTCTCATCTTAGGTTAGATCAAATCTACAGTAGACTCTTGCTGTGATTACTTGGGGAGGTTTTAGATATTGTGGGTAGTGACGTGATCCTTGTATCCCAGTTATTCTCTTGTGGTTGTTGCTAGGGTTTAAGGCAAGAGATTGAGATTTGTATATTCATTATTCTCAAAGTGAATTATCTCTAGTTTGTCCCGTGGTTTTTACCCTTCACATTGAAGGGGTTTTCCACGTATATCTTGGTGTTCTGTTTGATTGTGTTTCTATTTTATTCCGCTGCGTATTATGATCTTCTAGTATTTGTTCATATACAAAGGTTATTCCTCTTTATATCCCCATCAACTGGTATCAGAGCGGGATTTTGGTGATTTAATTTTTGTATTTGAACATGGAGGCCAGTAATGTTTCTCGCATGATTAGTTTGAATGGAAACAATTGGATGACATGGAAACCAAGAATAGAAGATCTCTTGTATTGCAAAGATTTGTATGGACCTTTGCAAGGGGATAGTGCAAAACCTACAACTATGACAGATGATGAGTGGAAGAGGTTAGATCGAAAAACAATTGGGTTTATTAGACAGTGGCTTGATGATAGTGTCTTTCACCATGTTTCTACTGAAATTTCTGCATATTCTCTTTGGAAAAAATTGGAAAGTCTCTATGAAAGAAAAACAACTGGCAACAAAGCTTTTTTGATTAGAAAACTTGTGAACCTAAAATATAGAGAGGGTGCTTCTATTGCTGAGCATTTGAATGAAATGTAGAGTATTACTAACCAGTTATCCTCTATGAAAATGTCTCTTGATGATGAGTTGCAGGCATTGTTACTTCTCAGTTCATTACCAGAAAGTTGGGAGACACTGGTGGTTTCCCTTAGTAATTCTACACCAGATGGTATTGTCACTATGAGTCAAGTAACAAGTAGTTTGTTGAATGAGGAGTTGAGAAGAAAGAGTTCGACAACATCTCAGAATGATTCACAGGCACTTATCTCAGAGAACAGAGGAAGGTCAAAGTCTAGAAGCAGTTTACGTATGGGTAGGAGCAAGTCAAGATCAAGAAAGGATATTGTTTACTATAACTGTGGTGAGAAAGGACATTACAAGTACCAATGTAAGCAACATAAGAAGAACAAGAAAAAGGAAAAAGAAGTGGAGTCTACAGAGTCAAAGGATAATACTACAGCTACAGTGTAGGGTGGTGATTATTTGATTTTGTCTCCTTCTGATGACATTTTTTCTTGTGTGTGTCAGGATCTTGAGTGGGTGATTGACACAGGTGCTTCTTATCATGCTACACCTCGGAGAGAGTTTTTTGCTACATACAGGTCTGGAAACTTTAGTGTTGTCAAGATGGGCAACTATGACACAACAGACATCATTGGCATGGGTGATATCCATTTAAAGACCAACCTTGGCTGCAAGTTGGTACTTAAGGATGTGAGGCATGTGGTTGACTTGAGGCTGAATTTAATTTCAGTTGGAAGACTAGATGATGAAGAGTATGAAAGCAGATTTCACAGAGGGCAATGGAAGCTCAGTAAGGGTTCTCTTGTTATAGCTAGTGGAAAGAAATGTCATACTTTGTATAGGTTGCAGGCTAAAGCTTATGGTGAGCAGTTAAATGCTACAGAGAAAGACTTCAGTATGGAGTTGTGGCATAGGCGATTGGGACACATGAGCGAGAAGGGGCTGCAAGCTCTTTCCAAGAGAGAGGTATTACCAGATCTCAGAGGTATACATCTGAACCCTTGTATTGATTGTTTGGCTGGTAAACAACATAGAGTTTCATTTGCTAGTGCTGCTTTGTCTAGAAAAATGCATGCCTTAGACCGTGTTTATACAGATGTATGTGGTCCTTTGAGGACAAAAACTCCTGGTGGATCTGTTGATGTTCTTGGTATAAGTGGTGCACTTTATTTTGTCACTTTTATAGATGATTTTTCCAGGAAAGTTTGGGCTTATGCTTTGAAGACCAAAGATCAGGTTATTAATGTCTTCAAAGAGTTTCATGCTAGGGTTGAAAGGGAGACAGAAAGGAAATTGAAATGCATAAGATCAGATAATGGTCGTGAGTATACGGGATTGTTTAATGACTATTGCAGGTCACATGGGATCCAACATGAGATGACAATTCCTGGTACACCTCAGCATAATGCAATTGCAGAGAGGATGAACCGCACCATCATGGAAAAGATCAGATGTATGCTTTCACAGGCCAAGCTATCCAAAAGGTTTTGGGATGAGGCTTTGAGGATTGCAGTTGATGTGATCAACTTATCACCATGTACGGTCCTAGATGGTGATGTTACAGAGCATGTATGGTCAGGGAAAGATGTTTCCTACAGGCATTTGAGAGTGTTTGGTTGTCGTGCATTTGCACATGTTCCAGATAATGAGAGGTCCAAGCTGGATGGTAAGTCTAAAGAATGTATTTTTCTTGGTTACTCACATGATCAGTTTGGTTACAGGCTTTGGGATCCAGAAAAGCAGAAGGTGTTCAGAAGCAGAGATGTAGTCTTCTTTGAGGATCAAACCTTTGAAGATTTGAAGAAGAAGACACAGGCCAAGACTTCTGTAGAAGGATTAGCAGATTGTGACCCAGTTATTCCTCCAGTATATCAGGGTGATGGGGGAGATGTGCAGGAAAATAGTGTAGAGCCTGATGTTGATTTACCTGCAGGACATGTTGAGCAAGAAGAAGTAGGAGAGCAAGTTCCCGCAGAACCTCAGTTGAGAAAATCTTCTAGATAACGTCAACCTTCCAGAAGATACTCTACAGATGAGTATGTGATGCTTACTGATGCAGGTGAACCAGAGATTTACCAGAAAGCAGTTGAGAGTGAGCAGAAAGAGAAGTGGTTAGTTGCTATGCAGGAAGAGATGGATGCTCTTCAGAAGAACCACACTTCTGATTTGGTGCTGCTACCAAATGGAATGAAGGCCTTGAAGAACAAGTGGGTTTTTAGGTTGAAGACTCAAGAATATTGTTCTCAACCAAAGTACAAAGCTAGATTAGTTGTGAAAGGCTTTGGTCAAAAGAAAGGTATTGACTTTGAAGAGATATTTTCTCTTGTTGTTAAAATGTCTTCTATTCGTGTTGCTCTTGGTATTGCTGCTAGCCAGGACTTGGAGGTTGAGCAGTTAGATGTGAAGACAGCTTTCCTTCATGGTGATTTGGAGGAGAAAATTTATATGGAGCAACCAGAAGGCTTCAAAGTCAAAGGTAAAGATAATTTTGTCTGCAAGTTGAAGAAGAGCTTGTATGGGCTAAAGCAAGCTCCAAGACAGTGGTACAGAAAGTTTGATTCATTTATGACAGAAAATGGATACAAAAGAACGGCTTCAGATCATTGTGTGTATATCAAATGGTTTGGTGAGGATTTTATTATTCTCTTACTTTATGTTGATGACATGCTTATTCTTGGGAAAAATATGTCTAAAATTGACAGGTTGAAGAAGGAACTGAGTGAGTCTTTTGCAATGAAGGACATGGGGCCAGCAAAGCAAATACTAGGCATGCAGATTTCTCGTGACAGGAAAAACAAGAAGATTTGGTTGTCACAGAAGAAATACATCGAGAAGGTATTAGAAAGATTCAGTATGAGCAATGCAAAACCAGTTGGTTCTCCTCTTGCAGGTCACTTCAAGTTGTGCTCAGAACAGAGTCTGTCAAGTGATGAGGAGAAGGAGAAAATGCAAAAGGTTCCTTATGCTTCAGCAGTTGGAAGTTTAATGTATGCAATGGTATGTACGAGGCCAGACATCGCATATGCAGTGGGTGTTACTAGCAGATTTCTTGCAAATCCAGGCAAAGAGCACTGGGCAACAGTGAAGTGGATTTTTAGATATCTCAGAGGGAGCTCTAAGGTTTGTTTAAGCTTTGGAGGTGGACCACCTATATTGACAGGTTACACAGATGCAGATATGGCAAGAGATATAGATACGAGGAAGTCCACTTCAGGTTATGTACTTACTTTTGCAGGGGGAGCTATGTCATGGCAATCCAGGTTACAAAGGTGTATTGCTCTCTCCACCATAGAAGCAGAATATATTGCTGCTACAGAGGTATGCAAAGAAATGTTATGGATGAAAGAATTCTTACAAGAACTGGGGCTGAAATAGGAAAATTATGTGGTGCATTGTGACAGCCAGAGTGCCATCCATTTGTGTAAGAACCCAATGTTTCATTCCAAGTCAAAGCATATAGATGTCAGATACCACTGGATTCGAAATGTATTTGAAGAGAAGTAGTTGCAGCTTCAGAAAATTCATACAGATGATAACGGAGCAGACATGTTGACGAAGACCTTACCAAAAGAAAGACAGGAGATATGCCGATAGTTGGTCGGCATGGCTTCACATTGAGGAGTCATGGGACAGCCTCCCTTATGGGCTGAAGGGGGAGGTTGTTGGGCTGGTAGCCCAAAGTGGGTTCAGCCCATGGTGGGCTTTATCAGCCCACAACCCACACCCCCTTGACCTAACCCTAGATCAATATAAGGGGGGTGTGGGGGCTACGTTTTAGACGCAGAAAAGAGGCAGAAAAGGGCAGCAACGTGGGCAGCAACGTTGACATCCTCGTAACAACAAAGAGAGAAGAACAAGGCAGAAAAACAAGAGAAAGAAAGGGAAGAAGACAAGGACAACATAGAGAGACTGTTCTCAATCATCTAGCAGTATTCTCATCTCAGGTTAGATCAAATCTACAGTAGACTCTTGCTATGATTACTTGGGGAGGTTTTAGATATTGTGGGTAGTGACGTGATCCTTGTATCCCAGTTATTCTCTTGTGGTTGTTGCTAGGGTTTAGGGCAAGAGATTGAGATTTGTATATTCATTATTCTCAAAGTGGATTATCTCTAGTTTGCCCCGTGGTTTTTACCCTTCACATTGAAGGGGTTTTCCATGTATATCTTGGTGTTCTGTTTAATTGTGTTTCCATTTTATTCCACTGCGTATTATGGTCTTCTAGTATTTGTTCATATACAAAGGTTATTCCTCTTTATATCCCCATCATTAGGAGCCTGAAGACGCCTTGCGACATGAAGAAGAAATCATCAACAACTACCAACAAGCGTCGACAAGGGCGTCGACAGTTTAAGTGGGGGAGAATGTCATGAACGGTCGTCGCGCACTCGCAACAACTTCGTTCAATGAACCGTTCGTCGCTCACACCCACATGTACAGCTGCTTGACAGCATGTTTTCTCTTGGTTTTGGGTAATTTTGCTTGTAAAAATGTAAGTTCGAACAAGCTGCAGCGTTATAAAGTGACCGCTCACTGAACCGAGCAAAACAGCCCCAAAACAACCCAAAACAGCTCCGTTTTCGCGTGTCGCGGGCTGATTTCTGGAATCTGCCTCCGCTCACCAAAACCTCAGCCATCTTAGCCCCTTTGAACCCCCCGGGTGGCACAGGGCTGGTTGGGGCTTCGGATATACACCGGGCGTTGAACACTCTTTCGCAAGTTCGCACGTTGCCTTGATGAGAACTTGTTGTCGCGCCCGGGACCAAGTGAGCGGCTGTTTGTGGGCTTGCAGCTGTTTGTTCAACCTTCTAAAGCCCTTGTTTTCCCCCTCTCCCTCTTTTCTCTTGTGCACGCAAGGTTCTCGCTGAATTTCTTGTAAAGCTTCCCCTTTTCGCGAGACGTCGGGACTTGTCCGTCGCTCGTTCTTTCGAACTAATCAACTTTCTCTTTTTACAGGTCCTTCGGGACTTGCGAGAGGTTTCAAGTTGGTTGATCCTTGCGGAGCAATATCGCAAGGGCGAAGCGCGACTTAGGCAATGCAAGCTAAGTTTGCGTCTTTGCCGCAAGGGTGACTCGCGACTTAGGCAATGCAAGCTAAGTTCGCGTCTTTAGCCGCAAGGGTGCCTCACGCCTTAGGCAATTCTGGCTAAGGCCGTGACAATGGGTCCTTCATTCTGATGGAGCAGACTCATCTTGCATGGTGCCAAAGACGAAGGGAGCTTCTAGGCACATGCACCTTATCTCGGAAAAGCATTTGATGGAAGAACTAAGGTGACTCAATTTACGGAGGTGAAGTTGGGTTCAGAAGGCCTTAGCACGGGGCAAGAGGACGCAGAGGCGGGTACTCTTGAAGAATATGCCATAGTGTTGCCATTCAAGTTGCCATGAAGGAAGCAGTGCGTAGCGAAGATTGTGCTGGTAGGGGCAGAGGCCCAGGATCCAGACAATGGTACACTAATTGCAGCGAAGTCGGGGGACTTTGAGAGCTACTAGGCGACGGATTGTCCTAGAGCAGTGCTTCATCTAGGTGTGACCCAAGAGTGGGTGGATGAAGGTCGATTGCCAAAGGAGCGAACAAAATCGAAGGTGGAAGAGACCCTGCGATGTATTGGCAGAGGCCACACATGGAGGGATCACAATTCGAGTTCATCCAACAAGGATCAGAATGCAATAGAGATGTCATCAGGAGGCGACATGGTGCAGCGGATCGTGGTGGAACAGTCCGTGGTAATGTGATACACACGACATAGTCCCGTGAGGGACTAGATCATACGGAGGTATGATCGGGAGCTACTAGAAGCTCCACTTCGGTGAATAACATGACGGCAAGAAGGGCTATGGATTCAAGGAGTGAAGGTCATGGTACCGCAGAGGCGGGTCTTTTGTGCGTGCATCGAATTTTGCATCGGATGAAAGCCTTGGTCATCAGCATATGGGAGCTGTGTTCCACCAAGAGAAAAGTTCGAATGCAAGTACCAATGAGTCCCATGGGAGGGACTTGATTATGCAGAGGTATGATCGAAGCAGCTAGAGAGTTGGACTGCTCCAGAGCCCATATTCGCTTAAGGGAGCCCGACAAGTTAGAGGACAAGGTCGAGTAAGCGAACGTTGCTACCAAGGAAGCTAAGGAGAACATAATCGATGCAAACCCTATAATACGATGGCAGAGGCCATGCATGGGAGTTGCAATCTGTCTTTCCATCGACCAAAGGGAGCTGCTTGGAGAATATAGAGGTGTTGAAGCAAAGGGTCGAAAGGGGCGAGGAAGCGACGACGAGTCCAAAGGGACTTAGCTACCCAAAATCAAGCATCAGTTAGAATGGAGGTAGACTCAGAGGAGTGCCATGGAGACATATCTACTGATCGTGAAGAAAATGGATGCAGATGCGAGGCAACGGATAGTAGGGTCATAGGCATGGTAGCGCCATGGTACCGCAGAGGCGGGACTTTCGTGAAAGTCATTGATCCCTTTCTCTCATTGAGGGAGAGCGCTTGGTCATGAAAGGGGTCGAGGAGGTGGAGCATGCAGAGGCAAACTCCAAGTACCGAGACAAGGCTGAAGGGCAGAGGCCAAGGAACTTCGTGAGTCATTGGTGAGTTGAAACAGCATGGCGGATCAAAGGTTCGACTACTCAAAAACAACAGCGGAGAGTAGCTGGGAGCTAGGAGGCGCATTGCAGCTGGAGCAAAAGATTGAAGACTCAGCAAAGGCAAGGAGTTGTAGTGTCGGCAAAGGCTTCGACGAGGACGTTGAAGGAATAAGTGGGGGAGAATGTCACTAACAAACTTCTAAACAGGATGTTTGATGTAATGCTTATGTATGTCCGTGTCTTTTGGTATGTTCATTCTTTGCCTAGTATGTAGAGGGACAGTCGAAGGCTTAATAGTCTCATTTTAGTTGGATTTGGTGGCCGCTTTAGCCTTGTAAATAAAGGTTGTGTCATGTGGACACTTATGAGAGATTTTCGGTCTGTAATGGATCATTTTGACCTTTTGTTGTGCAACTGTTCAGAGCTTGTAAAGTTTGTTTGTAATTTGTATTGTCTATGAAGTGTTTCCTAGAATGTTTGCTTATGGATCCCGAATGAGGCGTTTTCTCTAACCCGTTCTCTCTTTTGTGGGTCCTAAGGGACCGTGGGAGGCTTCGGGGAGGCTGACCTTTGCGGACGGACACGCAAGGGTGCCGCACGACTTAGGCAAAACTAGCTAAGTCCATAACAGATGCCCGAGGCGACATTGCCCAAGAAGAGAAGAAAAAAAAAATCTTCGCTTCTCTCCGCCCCACAAGTCGATGCCTCTTCTCCCGCGCGCAGATGAGAAGTCATCGACAAACGAGGAGGAGAGAGGTGATATCCAGGTTCTACCTCTTTTTCCTATTTCTTTCTTCATCTTCTCCCTCTTCTTTCTTCTCCCTCGGTCACCGTCGATAATAACACCTCAATCGATAACGATAATGCCTTAATTGATGGTACCGTTCGGTAGCGGGCGGTCTGTGTACCGGTCTGTTGACGGACTGGTATGTACCGCCTAGTACGAGCAGTATCATTCGGTATTGCAGACCTTGATTTAAAGAACTAATGGGCACTTTAAATGTTAGAATTAGGAACAGAAAACTCTATTTCTCATAATAACTGGAGAGGTCAATATATGTTGCATCAATTTATTGTGATGGACTAGTCTTACCATAAAATAGTTAGGATCATGCTTACGAGTACTAACATGATTTCAACACTGGCTTTTTATGGCCTTAAGCAACCCTCTACCTTTTTCATTCGGGCTTGGGACCGACATTAGCGGTGTTAAAAACATTGGTACTCATAACAAGAAATCAAGTAAAGAAACTAATTTTCTTTGAGAAAGATCAAAATTGAAACACCTAGCAGGAATTTAAAAGTGACAATTGTAGATCCAAAAAATAAGTATACTTATGTCTAATTAGACAACAAAGAGGCCTTTGAATCATGGCACTATTCGCTTTTTTAAACCTAACAATGAGAAACATTTTTTGCCAACACATAAAAACATAAGTAAGTTTGTTTTCTCTATGGCTGTGATTTTGTGGTGGGGAAAGGGGGAAATTAAGCATAGCCATCTCTGAACATATTGTTGAATCTTGGATTTTGATGATAAAATCAATTGATGGGTTAATTGATCTAATCCATATTATTGAGTTAAGTGTGCAGGATTAACTACGATAACTAGAAAACATAAAGCAAGAATATCAGAGTTAAGTTCGATGGACGTTTAAGAGTCCGAAGAATCGTCGGAGATGCTACCGGAACCAACCGAGAAGAAATCAGGAACTTGTCGGAATTTTTCGAAGTTCACCGAAGAGATCGTCGGATGTTCGCGGAGATCACCGAGAAGGCTCGGCTACTCGTTGAAGTCGTCACAAGATTGGGAGCTTGCTGGGAGTCCGTCAGAAGAAATCTGAGGGCATATCGGAAGTCCGCCGGAAGTTTGTCGGAAAGCTCGCCGGAACAAGACTCGACGATCGCGGTTGAAAACTTGCTTGGGATGTTTTTAGTTATGTAGTTCACATGTAATTAGGATTAGGATTAAAAGATAATCCTATATCCTAGTTAGGGGCCAGCTGGGCCCAAAATTAGACTTGGTTTGGGCTGAACTTAAAGCCCAACCAGTGAACCGAAGGGTCCGGCGGTGGCACCGCCCAGCACCCGAGAGCCAGGCGGTGGCATCGCCAGTACACTGTCAGTGTCAGACACTGACAGGCGATGGCACCGCCAGCATCGGGAACCAAAGAGAATTCAAATTTTGGAGCCCAAATTTGAATCCTCTTGAGGCCTATAAATACCCCTCGATTCTCAACTGAGATTACAACTTTTTGAGAAGCAATAAATTGAGAAAAAAGTCTTAGAAAAATCTTAGCAAGTCTTGTTTTCAATTTGTTAGAGTGTTCACCTCCTTCTTTCTTGCTGAAAATTTGTAAGAGTGTGAACCGCTTGTAAAAGGTTGTAAGAGGGGTATTTGTCCTTCCCCTTTCAAGAGATTTACTAGTGGAAGGTGGGAGCCTCATCGAAGAGGGTCTCGCAAGTGGATGTAGGTCATTTGACCGAACCACTTTAAAATTAGCGTGATCTCTGGTTTGCACTTTCTTATTGCTATTTATATTACTACAAATCTTCTTACGTGCTTTATTTCCTCATTACCTTTGCTGCACACCTTTACGAACACACGTTCAAGTTAAGCTTTTCAAGTTCTATTTTTATCGCAAGATTTGTCGAAACCAATATTTTAATCCGCTGAACTAATTCACCCCCCCAACCCCACTTAGTGCCGCTCCGATCCTAACAATTGGTATTAGAGCGAGGCTCACTCTCATATTTGGTTTGATACCCAAGAGAGATGGTTTACTCCGGCATACATGAGGGTCATTCTATCACACGTCCACCCATGTTTAATGGGTCAGATTATACTTATTGAAAGACTCGTATGAGGATCTTCCTCATTTCCATGGATTTCAAGCTTTGGACTATTGTCAAAAATGAATTTAAAAAATCTTCTCTTCCGATGAGCGAATGGAATGAATCGGAGAAGAAGTGTTTTGCTTTAAACGCAAAGGCTATGAATGCCTTGTTTTGTGCACTAGACAAAAATAAATTTAATCGTGTTTCAATTTGTGATTCAGCTTTTGATATTTGGAGAACTCTTGAGGTCACTCATAAAGGCACTAGCCGAGTGAAAGAGTCCAAAATCAACATCCTTGTGCACTCTTACGAACTTTTCCGAATGAAACCAAGTGAGTCCATCGGAGACATGTACACTCGTTTCACGGATGTCATCAATGGACTCAAAGCTCTTGGTAAATATTTTACTAACTTTGAACTAGTAACTAAAATCTTAAGATCCCTCTCTAAAAGTTGGGATCCAAAAGTTACGACCATTCAAGAGGCCAAAGACCTTAAAATATTCCCTCTTGAAGAACTTATTGGGTCTCTAATGACCTACGAAATGACATGTCAAGCTCATGACGAGCTCGAGAACCCCCTTCCAAAGAACAGGAAGGATATGACACTCACATCACAAGAAGATCACTTGAAAGGAACATCAAGTGATGATGACAGTGACAATGACATTGCACTTTTGACTCAAAAATTTAAAAAAATTTTAAGAAAGAACAAATTTAAAAATAATACAAAAAATAAATTTGAACACAAGAAGGACCAAGTTATTTGCTATGAGTGCAAAAAACCGGGACACTACAAGAACGATTGTCCCTAAGCCAAAAAGAGAACATCAAAGAAGAAGGCGCTCAAGGCAACGTGGGATGACTCAAGCGCATCCGAAGAAGAGGAGTCTGATGGGGATATAAAGAGGAATAACCTTTGTATATGAACAAATACTAGAAGATCATAATACGCAGCGGAATAAAATAGAAACACAATCAAACAGAACACCAAGATATACGTGGAAAACCCCTTCAATGTGAAGGGTAAAAACCACGGGGCAAACTAGAGATAATCCACTATGAGAATAATGAATATACAAATCTCAATCTCTTGCACAAAACCTTAGCAACAACCATAAGAGAATAACTAGGATACAAGGATCACGTCACTGCCCACAATATCTAAAACCTCCCAAGTAATCACAGCAAGAGTCTACTATAGATTTGATCTAACCTGAGATGAGAACACTGCTAGATGATTGAGAACAGTCTCTCTGCGTTGTCCTTTTCTTCTTCCCTTTCTTTCTCTTGTATTTCTGCCTTGTTCTTCTCTCTTTGTTGCTACGAGGATGTCAACATTGCTGCCCACGTTGCTGCCTTTTTCGGCCTCTTTTCTGCGTCTAAAACGCAGCCACCACACCCCCCTAATCTTAATTAGGGTTAGGTTAAGAGGGGGTGTGGGCTGTTGTCACGCCCCCCCGAAATTTAATTCTCATTCAGGAGGTGTGAACCTAACTCAAAATTGATAATATTATAATTCAACAAACAATCCAGGATCCAATCACACATTTGACGTCACTAAGAAAAACATTCAAGTCATTCACCTCTATGAAGGCAGTGAAAATATTAGCTCTGTTTTACTGAATCCATAGGGTCGATGAAAGTAGATGTTTCAGTTAGCAATTGTACTCCAAAAGTTTCAAATCAGTATATACAGAAAGCATTTTGAGTCTAGCTTCGAATAAATCAAACTTTGTATGAATCAGAGTTCACAGCAGAAAGTTATAAACAATTAAGCAACAAGAGGTCAGAAATTTCAGTCCCTGTTTTGTAGAATCTTTAGGGTTAATTTAAACAGAAGTCTTAATAGGCATTTAAACTCCAAATCATTCGATCTTAGTATCAAAATAAAGATTTTTTTGTCTACTTTCAAATGGAATAGGTCTTGTCTAAATCAGAGTTTATTACAAAATGTTATGACCGAAACATTGCATAGAGGTCAGATTACCGAAAAATTACAGATTCATAGCTTTATATCAAAACGAAAGAAGGTCTGGTTCTCAGTTGAAATCTTTCAAATTTTGCAGAATAAAAATGGAAACAAAGATTAAGGTTACTGTGGGATGGGGTTAGAACACTTGCCTTAAAATTATTTGAATCCCAAATGTGAGAAAATTGATGAAAAACCTCAAGCTCTTCATCTTCTTCTTCTTCTTCTTCTTCTTCTCTCAAACTCACGTTGGCTGCAACTCTTCAGGTTTGTTTTCTTTAACCTTTCATCTAATTATTTAGGTTTTGGCTAATACAAAAGTTGCAAGGTGTCATGCATGCATGAAAGGGGCTAGGTGTCATCTTTAGAGCAAAGATAAGTGGCACCAACCTTAGGTTAGCTAGTGACACATGTCCACTATATATATATATATATATTTTTTAACTTAAATCTGAATCTTTCATAAATTATATCAAACTTCTAATATTTACTCTTAGTTCCTTAGCCATAAACTTTTAATATAATATCAGTGAATATAAAATAATTATTAAATAATCCTTATTTTTACAAACAAACCTTTTACTAAATTTTTAAAAATGGGGGATGTTACACTCTCCCCTCCTTAAAGAAAAATTTAGTCCTCTAAATTTTTCATACTTCATTCGATGAAAAGATGAGGATAAGCTTTCATCATTTCTTCCTCAAGCTCCCAAGTTGTTTCCTCTCCAGAATGATATCTCCATATCACTTTAACTAGAGGGATAACCCGATTCCTCAAGATCTTTTCTTTTTTATCAACAATCTGAGTGGGCTCTTCCACATAAGACAAGTCTTTATCAATCACCATCGGCTTATACTTAATGATATGAGAGGGATCAGGTATATACTTTTTTATCATTGAAACATGAAATATATCATGGATATGGCACAATGATGGTGGCAAGGCAATCCTGTAAGCGACAAAACCAACCCTCTCAAGAATCTCAAAAGGTCCAATAAATCTTGGGCTTAACTTTCCTTTCTTCCCAAATCTTACAATGCCTTTAGAAGGGGAGACCTTCAGGAATACAAAATCCCCAATTTGAAACTCAATATTTCGTCTTCTGTTATCAGCATAATCTTTTGACGACTATGAGCAGTCTTTAACCTTTTTCTTATAAGTTAAATTTTCTCAGTAGTCTCTTGTACTTTTTCTGGTGCTAATAACTTTCTGTAGCCAATTTCTTCCCAACATATAGGCGTCCTGCACTTTCGCCCATATAAAGCTTCATAAGGAGTCATCTGAATACTTGAATGATAACTATTATTTTAAGTGAACTCAATAAGAGAGATATCTTTATCTCATTTACTTTTCCAATCCATAACATAGGCTCGAAGCAAATCCTCAAGTGTTTGAATGGTTCTTTCTGATTGACCATCAGTTTGAGGGTGATAAGCAATGCTAAACTTGACTTTAGTGCCAATAGATTCCTGTAACCTTCTCCAAAATCTAGATAGAAATCTGGAGTCTCTGTCAGAGATTATCTCCTTTGGAACACCATGAAGTCTTACTATTTCATTTATATATAAATCTGCAAGCCTATCAAGAGAATAAGTCATATTGATCGGTAGGAAATGTGCCGATTTCGTTAACCTATCAATGATAACCCAAATAGCATCATGCTTTCTAGAAGTCCGGGGTAGTCCTGAAATAAAGTCAATGGTAATACATTCCCATTTCCATTCAGGAATATCTAAAGGTTGCAACAAACCTCCAGGTCTTTGGTGTTCTGCTTTGATTTGCTGATAAGTCAAACACTTTGAAACATATATTGCAATCTCCTTCTTCATGTCTTCCCACCAATAATGACTTTGGAGATCTCTATACATCTTAGTGCTACCAGGATGCATGGTGTACTTTGAATTATAACCATCCCTCAGGATTTGATTTTTGATATCTGAGTCATTTGGAATACATATTCTATCCCCAAATCTCAATAGGCCATCCTCTGAAACTCGAAAATTCAGTTTCAATCCCTTTTCTACTTCATTCCTTAAGCAGATCAAGTGTCGATCTCGTAGTTGTCCTTCTTTAATTTGTTGAATGAGATCAGATTGCACTTGGATGGAGGCCATTAATATCATTGAGTCTTGCCTTGTTCTCATAACATTAAAACCATAATTCTCTTCTAATAACTTTCATTGCTTCACAACTAAAGTCGTCATAAAACTTATAGATTTTCCACTAAGGCATCTGCTACAATATTAGCTTTACCCGGGTGATAACGAATGGTACAATCATAATCCTTTAGAAGTTCTATCCATCTTCTTAACTAACACTGGAGCATCCCATGAAACACTGGCCCAAATAAAACCCTTTTCTAATAGACCAAATAAAACACTAGAGCAAGTCATCTGGAAATACATCAAGCAAGGAGGTAAATCATGCCCAATACTCTCAAGATTAAAGATGGGATGATCTAGTATGCAAAAAGTGATCATTTTGTATAACAATCTATACTGGTATGATTGGAAGATAGTCAACTCATACTTAGTATAATATCAAAACTCCAAATATCTAGGAGAACCAAATCAGAAAGAAGTTCGTGTTCTCCAATAGAAATCAAACAAGATGACCAGATCGAGTTTGTTATCAAACAATCCCTAATAGTCGTATTTACATATAGCATATAATCCAGTGGTTTAGGTTAAATGCCCATGTGATAAGCAAAATATAGCGAATCCAATCATAGATGTGACACATGGTCAAACAAATATTTGTATTCTTTCATAAACATGAATAGTACCTTCGACCACTAATTTAGAAGTTTTAGAATCATATTCCGTGATAACATACACTCTGGCATGGGCTGATGATTTATGAGGCAGTGATTCTTTCTTCTTGTTCAAAGGGTAGTCTTTTATTTTATGATCCAAATTTTCACAAGCAAAATAGGCTCCAGTCACCTACAAATACAAACTTATTTCATAATTTAACTCGCATCATACACAGGATTAAATCTTTTGTGGTGACTTTCCTTTTCAAATCGATGATGTCTTGACCCTCTTGTTATCACATTCTGATTCATTTCTAATCTTTTTTTTTTGGTAAACTTATCCTTGCTATTCTTATCCTTGATCTCCATAAATTCTTTTGATCATCAGAATAATTTCGTACATCAAATATCTTCTCCAATGGCATCATCCATTTTTCTGCTACCAATGTATTAAGTTCACCAAGCTTCTACTGCGCCACTCTGATTTAATATCCCCGATCAACCCTTTTATCGCACTTAATTAATCAAAAGCAAGTGAAGTAGGAGGACTAAATGTCCTCGTCATCCTAGATTCCTAAAATGCATCAAAGAGAATTTTCTTTTTTTGATCAATCTCTGAATAAAATTCACTAAACCACCAAATTCTTTTTGTGTATCTAGCATATCAAAATAATAATAATAATAATAATAATAATAATAATAATAATAATAATAATCTTAGTGATCCTCAAATCATGCTCTGATACCACTCTGTCACGCCCCCCCGAAATTTAATTCTCATTCAGGAGGTGTGAACCTAACTCAAAATTGATAATATTATAATTCAACAAACAATCCAAGATCCAATCACACATTTGACGTCACTAAGAAAAACATTCAAGTCATTCACCTCTACAATCCACAATTCACAAAACTGGTGCAGTTTATAATCATACATCATGTCATCAGATGATTCTTATAATCCAAAGGCAACTTAACTAAACCATAACCACATCATAAATCGATAGTTGTGAGAATCTATACAATTACAAAACCAACATGTACCACATGTTTATATCATTCATTACATAATTTTAACTTAACATTCCCAAAATCCTAACGTAAGAGGTGCTTTTCAAATATTTACAAGATACATCAATCTAGATTTGTCATTGATATTTCATTACACACAAAAAGAACTTATACAACATCAACCTATCAAGTATGAAATATTTGCCCCAAAATCTTCTTGCCTTCCACTGCCTCAACCAAATTTACACATTTTAGTGAGCGATAAGCTATCCTGAAAAAATTTATATATCAACGGGGTGAGCATATAAAGCTCAGCAAGTGACTAACATATCCATAGCAAAGATGACAGGTTTCAAACAAATAAGGTATCAAACTACAAAGCAGAGATACAAGATGAAACAGTAGCATATTTTGTTTGAATGCAGAATTACAATGTCATATCGTTCGAAGCACGTTTTGTTCATACAATCGAGAAAAGGTAATTGGAGCATATCATTGGCATAAGGAGCATATCGATGACATATGATAATCTCAAGGCATAACAAAGACGTAAGGAGCATTTTGGATATCATGAATGCAGAATTATGATGTCATTTCGTTCGAAGCACGTTTTGTTCATACAATCGAGGAAAGGTAATTGGAGCATATTATTGGCATAAGGAGCATATTGCTGACATATGGTAATTTCAAGGCATAATAAAGACGTAAGGAGCATTTTAGATATCAATGACATATGAAACAGTTCGGAACATATCAATAGCGAATGAAATGCTTCAGAACGTATCAATGGCATATGGAAATATTTCGGAAGCATAAGAAGCATTTCAGAACATATCAAAGAACAAATATGAAATAGAAGCTCAAACGTCGTACTCTAGCATAGTGCATGTGAGGTTTAACTCAGTGGTGGCTCCACGCCGTGATGAGTTCTCGACTCCATCCACGGGTAGCCCTTTCCTACTCGAGCCCTCTCACCCTGCCCAAGTGCTAGGTCGGCTCTGAATTTCATATCAAACAGATAGAAGGTAAAGTGGGATTCCAAACATAATATGGTCCATCCATTTCTGAATGACCACCAAACATAATCTAGAGCATCACGGGCTCTAAGCACATACCCTTTACCATTTCTAGCAAAGGTCCAAATAATCCCACAAACACCAGATTACAAAAGGGTATTATGAATAATGAATTGGGACATATCGGAAGCACATGCGGAACAACGAAATGTACATATGCCTTTCGAGTCAATACGATACAAACATAATCTTTCATAAATGTATTTAGATTTGAAAGAAAACAAAAGCAAGAGCATACAAGGATTTCAAGAAATCATATATAGCTCAATTGAAATAAGAAAGTAAGGTGAATTCAATGTCCAAAGAAATGAAACTGGAAGGGGCACATATCGAAAGCAAATGCGGAACAATGGGATGCATGTGCCGAATCATTACGATGCAAACATGAACTTTAGATGATAGCTGCAGATGTACAAATAAATAAAGGACAAAAGTATACAGAAATTTAAGATAATAATATAAAGCTTAACTGAAGTAAGAGTTTTTGTCGAAATCGATTTCCAAATAGAAGAAACAGGGAAAGCCGAAATCGACCAAAGCTCGATTCTGGCAGAATTTGATAGGAACATTCTATGAACTATTTGGATAACCAATTATACTCCAATTTATACAAAATAGGTGTCATTAGAAAGCTTTGTCAATCTAGTTTTTGGAAAATCAAGTTTAACAAGAATTGGAATTTACAACAGGGAGTTACAGATAATTTTGTAACAAAAGGTCTGAAAATATTAGCTCTGTTTTACTGAATCCATAGGGTCGATGAAAGCAGATGTTTCAGTTAGCAATTGTACTCCAAAAATTTCAAATCAGTATATACAGAAAGAATTTTGAGTCTAGCTTCGAATAAATCATACTTTGTATGAATCGGAGTTCACAGCAGAAAGTTATAAACAGTTAAGCAACAAGAGGTCAGAAATTTCAGTCCCTGTTTTGCAGAATCTTTAGGGTTAATTTAAACAGAAGTCTTAATAGGCATTTAAACTCCAAATCATTCGATCTTAGTATCAAAATAAAGATTTTTATGTCTACTTTCAAATGGAATAGGTCTTGTCTAAATCAGAGTTTATTACAAAATGTTATGACCGAAACATTGCATAGAGTTCAGATTACCGAAAAATTACAGATTCATAGCTTTATATCAAAACGAAAGAAGGTCTTGTTCTCAGTTGAAATCTTTCAAATTTTGCAGAATAAAAATGGAAACAAAGATTAAGGTTACTGTGGGATGGGGTTAGAACACTTGCCTTAAAATTATTTGAATCCCAAATGTGAGAAAATTGATGAAAAACCTCAAGCTCTTCATCTTCTTCTTCTTCTTCTTCTTCTTCTCTCAAACTCACGTTGGCTGCAACTCTTCAGGTTTATTTTCTTGAACCTTTCATCTAATTATTTAGGTTTTGGCTAATACAAAAGTTGCAAGGTGTCATGCATGCATGAAAGGGGCTAGGTGTCATCTTTAGAGCAAAGATAAGTGGCACCAACCTTAGGTTAGCTAGTGACACATGTCCACTATATATATATATATTTTTTAACTTAAATCTGAATCTTTCATAAATTATATCAAACTTCTAATATTTACTCTTAGTTCCTTAGCCATAAACTTTTAATATAATATCAGTGAATATAAAATAATTATTAAATAATCCTTATTTTTACAAACAAACCTTTTACTAAATTTTTAAAAATGGGGGATGTTACACTCTCCCCTCCTTAAAGACAAATTTAGTCCTCTAAATTTATCATACTTCATTCGACGAAAAGATGAGGATAAGCTTTCATCATTTCTTCCTCAAGCTCCCAAGTTGTTTCCTCTCCAGAATGATATCTCCATATCACTTTAACTAGAGGGATAACCCGATTCCTCAAGATTTTTTCTTTTTTATCAACAATCTGAGTGGGCTCTTCCACATAAGACAAGTCTTTATCAATCACCATCGGCTTATACTTAATGATACGAGAGGGATCAGGTATATACTTTTTGATCATTGAAACATTAAATATATCATGGATATGGCACAATGATGGTGGCAAGGCAATCCTGTAAGCGACAAAACCAACCCTCTCTAGAATCTCAAAAGGTCCAATAAATCTTGGGCTTAACTTTCCTTTCTTCCCAAATCTTACAATGCCTTTAGAAGGGGAGACTTTCAGGAATACAAAATCCCCGATTTGAAACTCAATATTTCGTCTTCTGTTATCAGCATAACTCTTTTGACGACTACATGCAGTCTTTAACCTTTTTCTTATAAGTTAAATTTTCTCAGTAGTCTCTTGTACTTTTTCTGGTGCTAATAACTTTCTGTCGCCAATTTCTTCTCAACATATAGGCGTCCTGCACTTTTGCCCATATAAAGCTTCATAAGGAGTCATCTGAATACTTGAATGATAACTATTATTTTAAGTGAACTCAATAAGAGAGATATCTTTATCCCATTCACTTTTCCAATCCATAACATAGGCTCGAAGCAAATCCTCAAGTGTTTGAATGGTTCTTTCTGATTGACCATCAGTTTGAGGGTGATAAGCAATGCTAAACTTGACTTTAGTGCCAATAGATTCCTGTAACCTTCTCCAAAATCTAGATAGAAATCTGGAGTCTCTATCAGAGATTATCTCCTTTGGAACACCATGAAGTCTTACTATTTCATTTATATATAAATCTGCAAGCCTATCAAGAGAATAAGTCATATTGATCGGTAGGAAATGTGCCAATTTCGTTAATCTATCAATGATAACCCAAATAGCATCATGCTTTCTAGAAGTCCGGGGTAGTCCTGAAATAAAGTCAATGGTAATACATTCCCATTTCCATTCAGGAATATCTAAAGGTTGCGACAAACCTCCAGGTCTTTGGTGTTCTGCTTTGATTTGCTGATAAGTCAAACACTTTGAAACATATATTGCAATCTCCTTCTTCATGTCTTCCCACCAATAATGACTTTGGAGATCTCTATACATCTTAGTTCTCCCAGGATGCATGGTGTACTTTGAATTATAACCATCCCTCATGATTTGATTTTTGATATCTGAGTCATTTGGAATACATATTCTATCCCCAAATCTCAATAGGCCATCCTCTGAAACTCGAAAATTCAGTTTCAATCCCTTTTCTACTTCATTCCTTAAGCAGATCAAGTGTCGATCTCGTAGTTGTCCTTCTTTAATTTGTTGAATGAGATCAGATTGCACTTGGATGGAGGCCATTAATATCATTGAGTCTTGCCTTGTTCTCATAACATTAAAACCATAATTCTCTTCTAATAACTTTCATTGCTTCACAACTAAAGTCGTCATAAAACTTATAGATTTTCCACTAAGGGCATCTGCTACAATATTAGCTTTACCCGGGTGATAACGAATGGTACAATCATAATCCTTTAGAAGTTCTATCCATCTTCTTAACTAACACTAGAGCATCCCATGAAACACTGGCCCAAATAAAACCCTTATCTAATAGACCAAATAAAACACTGGAGCAAGTTATCTGGAAATACATCAAGCAAGGAGGTAAATCATGCCCAATACTCTCAAGATTAAAGATGGGATGATCTAGTATGCAAAAAGTGATCATTTTGTATAACAATCTATACTGGTATGATTGGAAGATAGTCAACTCATACTTAGTATAATATCAAAACTCCAAATATCTAGGAGAACCAAATCAGCAAGAAGTTCGTGTTCTCCAATAGATATCAAACAAGATGACCAGATCGAGTTTGTTATCAAACAATCCCTAATAGTCGTATTTACATATAGCATATAATCCAGTGGTTTAGGTTAAATGCCCATGTGATAAGCAAAATATAGCGAATCCAATCATAGATGTGACACATGGTCAAACAAATATTTGTATTCTTTCATAAACATGAATAGTACCTTCGACCACTAATTTAGAAGTTTTAGAATCATATTCTGTGACAACATACACTCTGGCATGGGCTGATGATTTATGAGGCAGTGATTCTTTCTTCTTGTTCAAAGGGTAGTCTTTTATTTTATGATCCAAATTTTCACAAGCAAAATAGGCTCCAGTCACCTACAAATACAAACTTATTTCATAATTTAACTCGCATCATACACAGGATTAAATCTTTTGTGGTGACTTTCCTTTTCAAATCGATGATGTCTTGACCCTCTTGTTATCACATTCTGATTCATTTCTAATCTTTTTTTTTTGGTAAACTTATCCTTGCTATTCTTATCCTTGATCTCCATAAATTCTTTTGATCATCAGAATAATTTCGTACATCAAATATCTTCTTCAATGGCATCATCCATTTTTCTGCTACCAATGTATTAAGTTCACCAAGCTTCTACTGCGCCACTCTGATTTAATATCCCCGATCAACCCTTTTATCGCACTTAATTAATCAAAAGCAAGTGAAGTAGGAGGACTAAATGTCCTCGTCATCCTAGATTCCTAAAATGCATCAAAGAGAATTTTCTTTTTTTGATCAATCTCTGAATAAAATTCACTAAACCACCAAATTCTTTTTGTGTATCTAGCATATCAAAATAATAATAATAATAATAATAATAATAATAATAATAATAATCTTAGTGATCCTCAAATCATGCTCTGATACCACTCTGTCACGCCCCCCCGAAATTTAATTCTCATTCAGGAGGTGTGAACCTAACTCAAAATTGATAATATTATAATTCAACAAACAATCCAAGATCCAATCACACATTTGACTTCACTAAGAAAAACATTCAAGTCATTCACCTCTACAATCCACAATTCACAAAACTGGTGCAGTTTATAATCATACATCATGTCATCAGATGATTCTTATAATCCAAAGGCAACTTAACTAAACCATAACCACATCATAAATCGATAGTTGTGAGAATCTATACAATTACAAAACCAACATGTACCACATATTTATATCATTCATTACATAATTTTAACTTAACATTCCCAAAATCCTAACGTAAGAGGTGCTTTTCAAATATTTACAAGATACATCAATCTAGATTTGTCATTGATATTTCATTACACACAAAAAGAACTTATACAACATCAACCTATCAAGTATGAAATATTTGCCCCAAAATCTTCTAGCCTTCCACTGCCTCAACCCAATTTACACATTTTAGTGAGCGATAAGCTATCCTGAAAAAATTTATATATCAACGGGGTGAGCATATAAAGCTCAGCAAGTGACTAACATATCCATAGCAAAGATGACAGGTTTCAAACAAATAAGGTATCAAACTACAAAGCAGAGATACAAGATGAAACAGTAGCATATTTTGTTTGAATGCAGAATTATAATGTCATATCGTTCGAAGCACGTTTTGTTCATACAATCGAGAAAAGGTAATTGGAGCATATCATTGGCATAAGGAGCATATCGATGACATATGGTAATCTCAAGGCATAACAAAGACGTAAGGAGCATTTTGGATATCATGAATGCAGAATTACGATGTCATTTCGTTCGAAGCACGTTTTGTTCATACAATCGAGGAAAGGTAATTGGAGCATATTATTGGCATAAGGAGCATATCGATGACATATGATAATTTCAAGGCATAACAAAGACGTAAGGAGCATTTTGGATATCAATGGCATATGAAACAGTTCGGAACATATCAATAGTGAATGAAATGCTTCAGAACGTATCAATGGCATATGGAAATATTTCGGAAGCATAAGAAGCATTTCAGAACATATTAAAGAACAAATATGAAATAGAAGCTCAAACGTCGTACTCTAGCATAGTGCATGTGAGGTTTAACTCAGTGGTGGCTCCACGCCGTGATGAGTTCTCGACTCCATCCACGGGTAGCCCTTTCCTACTCGAGCCCTCTCACCCTGCCCAAGTGCTAGGTCAGCTCTGAATTTCATATCAAACAGATAGAAGGTAAAGTGGGATTCCAAACATAATATGGTCCATCCATTTCTGAATGACCACCAAACATAATCTAGAGCATCACGGGCTCTAAGCACATACCCTTTACCATTTCTGACAAAGGTCCAAATAATCCCACAAACACCAGAGTACAAAAGGGTATTATGAATAATGAATTGGGACATATCGGAAGCACATGCGGAACAACGAAATGTACATATGCCTTTCGAGTCAATACGATACAAACATAATCTTTCATAAATGTATTTAGATTTGAAAGAAAACAAAAGCAAGAGCATACAAGGATGTCAAGAAATCATATATAGCTCAATTGAAATAAGAAAGTAAGGTGAATTCAATGTCCAAAGAAATAAAACTGGAAGGGGCACATATCGAAAGCAAATGCGGAACAATGGGATGCATGTGCCGAATCATTACGATGCTAACATGAACTTTAGATGATAGCTGCAGATGTACAAATAAATAAAGGACAAAAGTATACAGAAATTTAAGATAATAATATAAAGCTTAACTGAAGTAAGAGTTTTTGCCGAAATCGATTTCCAAATAGAAGAAACAGGGAAAGCCGAAATCGACCAAAGCTCGATTTTGGCAGAATTTGATAGGAACATTCTATGAACTATTTGGATAACCAATTATGCTCCAATTTATACAAAATAGGTGTCATTAGAAAGCTTTGTCAATCTAGTTTTTGGAAAATCAAGTTTAACAAGAATTGGAATTTACAACAGGGAGTTACAGATAATTTTGTAACAAAAGGTCTGAAAATATTAGCTCTGTTTTACTGAATCCATAGGGTCGATGAAAGCAGATGTTTTAGTTAGCAATTGTACTCCAAAAATTTCAAATCAGTATATACAGAAAGTATTTTGAGTCTAGCTTCGAATAAATCATACTTTGTATGAATCGGAGTTCAAGGAAGAAAGTTATAAACAGTTAAGCAACAAGAGGTCAGAAATTTCAGTCCCTGTTTTGCAGAATCTTTAGGGTTAATTTAAACAGAAGTCTTAATAAGCATTTAAACTCCAAATCATTCGATCTTAGTATCAAAATAAATATTTTTTTGTCTACTTTCAAATGGAATAGGTCTTATCTAAATCAGAGTTTATTACAAAATGTTATGACCGAAACATTGCATAGAGGTCAGATTACCGAAAAATTACAGATTCATAGCTTTATATCAAAACGAAAGAAGGTCTGGTTCTCAGTTGAAATCTTTCAAATTTTGCAGAATAAAAATGGAAACAAAGATTAAGGTTACTGTAGAATGGGGTTAGAACACTTGCCTTAAAATTATTTGAATCCCAAATGTGAGAAAATTGATGAAAAACCTCAAGCTCTTCTTCTTCTTCTTCTTCTCTCAAACTCACGTTGGCTGCAACTCTTCAGGTTTGTTTTCTTTAACTTTTCATCTAATTATTTAGGTTTTGGCTAATACAAAAGTTGCAAGGTGTCATGCATGCATGAAAGGGACTAGGTGTCATCTTTAGAGCAAAGATAAGTGGCACCAACCTTAGGTTAGCTAGTGACACATGTCCACTATATATATATATATATTTTTAACTTAAATCTTTACTCTTAGTAACATAAATTATATCAAACTTCTAATATTTACTCTTAGTTCCTTAGCCATAAACTTTTAATATAATATCAGTGAATATAAAATAATTATTAAATAATCCTTATTTTTACAAACAAACCTTTTACTAAATTTTTAAAAATGGGGGATGTTACAACTGTGGGCTGCCCTAGCCCACATGGGCTGAATATGGGCTATCAGCCCAACATAGTCCAACACCGAGCAAGTTGCTCATTACGCCCTAATGGCCATAGGAGAAGAGGTAACGGATTTAATTGATGCAGATTTACCATATCATGAATTATTAAATGCCTTCCATGAGTTATTTGATGAATGTAAGACAATTAGTAGAAAATACAAATGGCTAAAAAAGGAGCATAATAGTCTCACTTGTAATTTCGATAAATTAAAGACTGAATATCATGATAGTTTAGCTCCATGTATAAAATGTCATGATCTAGAAACTCTCCAAAAGGAGAACTTGCTACTTAAGGACACCTTGAAGAAATTCGAGGTTGGTAGCAAGTCTTTGAACATGATCCTTACAAATAAGGGTCACATTCCTAAAAGAAGTGGAATCGGATTTGTGAGAAGTCCTCACCAAAATCCAACCACCTTCATTAAAGGCCATATCTTACATGTTCGACACCAAAGCAATTGCAACTTTTGTTACAAATATGAACATAAAACTTATAGATGTCCATTCAAGAAAATTAGTTCGAACAAACTAATTTAGGTTCCTAAAGGAACTATGATCAATTCTATGCAATATGATGAACAAGTCAGATCAGTTTTTAAGGCACCCAAAAGAAAATGGGTACCTAAAAATAATCCCTTCTTGTAGAAACATACACCATCACAAGCTAGGAGCAAGAGATGGTATCTCGATAGTGGATGCTCAAGATATATGACTGGAGATCCAACTCATTTCTCTATGCTCAGTAGCAAAGAAGAAGGGTACATCACCTTTGGAGACAACAACCAAGGCAAAATCATTGACAAGGGAACTATAGGTAACAAATTAAAATTTTCTATTGATGATGTCTTACTAGTTGATGGATTGAAACATAATCTCTTGAGTGTTAGTCAATTATGCGATAAAGGTTATATCATTATATTTGAATCAAATGTGTGTATTATTGAAAAATCAAACCATAACATAACTATGATTGCATTAAAACAAAATAATGTCTACACCATCAACCTTGATGAACTAAGTAATGAAATGTGCTTCTCCGCTTTAAATGATGATGCTTGGCTTTGGCATAGGAGACTAGGCCATGCAAGCATGAAACTAATATCTAAGATCTCATGTAGAGAATTAGTACGAGAAATTCCAAATATGAAGTTTATTAAGGATAAAGTATGCGATGCATGCCAACTAGGTAAACAAATAAAAACTAATTTCAAACCAAAAATTCAAATTAGCACCACTAGACCATTACAATTGATTCATTTGGACTTATTTGTACCAATTGACACGACAAGTCTAGGAGGAAGCAAATATGCGTTTGTAATTGTGGATGACTATACTAGATACACTTTAGACATATTTCTTAGCTCACAAAAGTGATTGTTTCAAGTGTTTCTCTAAATTTTGTAAACTCACTCAAAACGAAAAAGGCTTCATGATTTCATCAATTCGGAGTGATCACGGTGGCGAATTTCAAAACCGTGACTTTCAAAATTTTTGTTAAGTTAATGGATACAATCACAACTTCTCCACTCCGAGAAATCCTCAACAAAATGGAGTAGTTGAAAGAAAAAATAGAAACCTACAAGAAATGACAAGAACGATGTTAAATGAACATAGTCTACCCAAGTATTTTTGGGCCGAAGCCATGAATACGGCTTGCTACATCATGAATAAGGTTCTAATAAGACCGTCCCTATCAAAAACTCCCTATGAATTATGGAATAACAAAAAACCAAATGTTTCCTATTTTAAAGTTTTCGGTTGTAAATGCTTTATTTTGAATGAAAGGGATGCCTTAGGAAAATTTGATGCTAAATCCAATGAAGGCATCTTTCTTGGTTACTTTTCCGTTTCTAAGGTTTTTCGAGTTTTTAACAAAAGAACCTTAGTAATAGAATAGTTTATTCATGTAGTTTTTAATGAAATTTCTGATTTAAAGAAAAATGATTTTGATGATGATCTTGGTTTTGATAATTTGAATTTAAATGAACCCCCTCCTCAAAATAGCAACTTGGATGCACCTTCTTCCGAAATTTCCTTACCCAAGGAATGGAAGTATATAGATGCTCATCCAAATGAGCTAATTATAGGAGATACATCAAAAGGGGTTCAAACTCGTTCCTCTTTCAAGAATTTTTGTGCTAACACCGCCTTCCTTTCTCAAATCGAACCTAAATGCATTGACGAGGCCTTAAAAGATTTTTGGGTTATTGCAATGCAAGAGGAATTAAATCAATTTGAGAGGAATAAGGTATGAAAGCGTGTTCCTAGACCTAGTGACCATTTAGTCATTGGTACTAAATGGGTCTTTAGAAACAAGCAAGACGAAAATGGTATCGTGGTTAGAAACAAGGCTAGATTAGTGGCCAAAGGTTTCAACCAAGAAGAAGGTATCGACTACGAAGAAACCTTCGCTCCTGTGGCAAGATTAGAAGCCATTAGGATGCTCCTTGCCTATGCTAGTAGTAATAATTTTAAACTATTTCAAATGGATGTCAAAAGTGCCTTCTTGAATGGTTTTATTTCCGGAGAAGTATATGTCGAACAACCTCCGGATTTGAAAATTCTCTTCTTCCTAATCATGTATTCAAATTGATTAAGGCTCTCTATGGCTTGAAACAAGCTCCTAGAGCTTGGTATGAAAGGCTTAGTTCCTTTCTTATTTTAAATAATTTTACCAAAGGTAAGGTTGATACTACATTGTTTATCAAACATTTTGAAAATAATTTTCTTATTATGCAAATTTATGTTGACGATATTATTTTTGGCTCTTCGGATGAATCACTATATGAATCATTTGCCGAATGTATGAGTCATGAATTTGAAATGAGTTTAATGGGTGAATTAACTTTCTTTTTAGGATTACAAATCAAACAACTTAGTGATGGTATATTTCTTAACCAATCTAAATATACATTAGAATTGTTAAAACGATTTAACATGGATAATTCAAAAGCAATAAATAACCCTATGAGTACTTCGACTAAGTTAGATATGGATGAAAATAGTGAAAATTTCGATCAAAAAACATATAGGGGAATGATAGGTAGTCTACTCTACCTCACCGCGATTAGACCGGATATTATGTTTAGTGTAGGACTTTGCGCTAGGTTTCAATCTAATCCTAAATTATCTCAGAGTGTTAAAAGAATATTTAGGTATCTTAAACGAACTCCAAATTTAGGATTGTAGTATCCAAAATCTGAAAAATTCGATTTAATAGCTTATGCAGATGCCGATTTTGGCGGATGCAGGATAGATAGAAAAAGTACATCTAGAACATGCCAATTTTTAGGACATGCACTTGTTTTTTGGACTTCCAAGAAATAAAATTCAGTTGCACTATCTACGGCGGAAGCCGAATACATTGCTGCAAGTGCATGCTGTGCACAAGTGGTTTGGATGAAAAATACATTAGAAGACTATGGAATTCACTTCAAAAACATTCCCATAAAATGTGATAATACTAGTGCCATATGTCTTACCAAAAATCCAATTCAACACTCTAGAACTAAGCATATCGATATTAGGCATCATTTCATATGCGATCGTGTCCTTAACAATATTGTTGTTTTAGAATTTATTGATACAAAGCATCAATTGGCGGATATTTTTACAAAAGCCTTAAATGAAGACCAATTTGAATTCATTAGAAGGGAACTAGGCATATTAAATTATCCCTGAAAATAAGCTTCTTTGAATGTATTTTCCGAAAAATGTCTCATCCTTTTCTGTTCTTCTATGGATTTGACTTCATCATTCTCCTTCGATTCAAAATGACATATTAAAGTACAACTCATTATCTTAACATATCTTGAGTCAAACACCTCTGAAAAACAAAAGGGGGAAGAAAGGATTTTTTTTTTTTCTAAATGAATGCTGATTTTTTTTTAAGATGAATTCTGGATGAATATTTTTAGCAAATTTGAATGATGAATTTTATATGATTAATCTTAATGCTGAATTCTTTCTCTAATGATTTTATGATCACAAATTGTGTGCTTCAAGTCTCATCTCCTTTTTGTTGATGACAAAGGGGGAGAAAAGTGATGACTTGTACCATTTTGATAGCATGACTTATATGAATTATAAAAGCTTGTGTGATACGAATGTCTTATATGTCTTGCAAAATCCTTGAGAATATCGCAAGATTGGTTGATCATATTGAAATCATGCCTTACATCTATATCATGAAATTCATGTTGAAAATCTTTATCTCCTATCGTAGTAAAAATCGTCCCTTATCATTCGACTTGAAAATGATTTTCATCGAAGTTTAATATTTACTTATGCTTAATGAGAATAACGATAAGTTCAACGGTTAGAACTTATCGGTTTATGCTTGAATTCAATGGGATGGAATTCAAGTGTTTTTATCTTCTCATAATATAGCATATAGATAGGGGGAGTTATGGTTAACTCCGTCATCAATTGATTGTCATCATAAAAAAGGGGGAGATTGTTGAATCTCGGATTTTGATGATAAAATCAATTGATGGGTTAATTGATCTAATCCATATTATTGAGTTAAGTGTGCAGGATTAACTACGATAACCAGAAAACATAAAGTAAGAATACCGGAGTCAAGTTCGATGGACGTTTAAGAGTCCGAAGAATCGTCGGAGATGCTGCCGGAACCAACCGAGAAGAAATCAGGAACTTGTCGGAATTTTCCGAAGTTCGCCGAAGAGATCGTCGGAGGTTCGCGGAGATCACCGAGAAGGCTCGGCTACTCATTGAAGTTGTCACAAGATCTGGAGCCTACTGGGAGTCCGTCGGAAGAAATCCGAGGGCATATCGGAAGTCCGCGGGATGTTCGTCGGAAAGCTAGCCGGAACAAGACTCGACGTTCGCGGTTGAAAACTTGCTTGGGATGTTTTTAGTTATGTAGTTCACATGTAATTAGGATTAGGATTAAAAGATAATCCTATATCTTGGTTAGGGGCCAGTTGGGCCCAAAATTAGACTTGGTTTGGGCTGAACTTAAAGCCCAACCAGTGAACCGAAGGGTCTGGCGGTGGCACCGCCCAACACCCGAGAGCCACGCGGTGGTACCGCTTGGCTAGGCGGTGGCACCGCCAGTACACTGTTAGTGTCAGACACTGACAGGCGGTGGCACCGCCACTGACAGGCAGTGGCACCGCCAACATCTGGAACCAAAGAGAATTCAAATTTTGGAGCCCAAATTTAAATCCTCTTGAGGCCTATAAATACCCCTCAATTCTCAGCTGAGATTACAACTTTTTGAGAAGCAATAGATTGAGAAAAAGGTCTTAGAAAAGTCTTAGCAAATCTTGTTTTCAATTTGTTAGAGTGTTCACCTCCTTCTTTCTTGCTGAAAATTTGTAAGAGTGTGAACGGCTTGTAAAAGGTTGTAAGAGGGGTATTTGTCCTTCCCCTTTAAAGAGATTTGTTAGTGGAAGGTGAGAGCCTCATCAAAGAGGGCCTCACAAGTGGATGTAGGTCATTTGACCGAACCATTTTAAAATTGATGTGATCTCTTGTTTACATTTTCTTATTGCTATTTATATTACTGCAAACCTTCTTACATGCTTTATTTCCTCATTACCTTTGTTGCACACCTTTACGAACACACGTTCAAGTTAAGCTTTTCAAGTTCGATTTTTATCGCAAGAAAGATTTATCGAAACCAACGTTTTAATCCGCTGTACTAATTCACCCCCCCCCCCTCTTAGTGCCACTCCGATTCTAACACATATCACTAACCTATTACACAATAACTTCCAATGCAAAAAATCCTAGAGAAAATGAAGTTCTCGATTGAGGCATTCACATCAACATAATAACTCTACTAGATTGAGCATGTTTCATCTTGTTTACAACTAAGCAAAAATTTATTTACGTCTAACCCGTACTTATATAAGATAAATTTATCCATTTAAATTTGTCCCTCCTAACCTTGCCTCCTGCCTAACGTTCAAGGTGAGAACATTTTTAATTAACCTAGTCTATTGGTACTCCATTTATGCTAAGGAAACCCAACTATATAAATATTTATCCTATTTGTTTCATCAAAAGATGCAATCTTTATGTAACTTTTATTCAATTTTCAGATCCATATATCAATTGAGTAGCTTGTCCTAATATCTTAACGAGGGAACGCTTTGGAAGATCAAGAGATAGCTCCATTAACAAGTGTACTAAAATAAAAAAAAAATCAGAAATTAAGAAAATATGGGGAGACTAGAAGACTCTTTCAGATAATAATTTATATAAAAGAAGACAATTAAATTGATTACACTATCATGGACTTGAGTTAAAGAGACATTGTAATACAAAAAAAATGTTCAAATTTTGTCACCATCGAGGAATTAAGTTATATCTTTTTTCTTATTGTGATCAATTGCAACTTTTATTTCGGCATATCCTAAGAGTTTTGCAAGAATATATAGAATTTTTAAAACTTGAATCATATAATGTAAACTATCCGTCTGACCCATTATTTGCTTACTTTTGTCTAGATTAGTTGACATAAACTAATTAGACTACATCTTGTTTCTATAGGATTTCATTCCAATACATACATTTTTAATTTAGCAACTTAAGATCTAATATACAAAAGCCAAAAACTTATGATGAATAACAAATATATGTTCAGGACAAGGATTATAATGAATAATAAATGTATGTTCAGGACAAGAATTGAAATTTCATATCATATCGGAGTTTTGAGATTTGCTCGGTACGGTATGGTACTGTATACCGAGAGGTACATTCGATATTTATATATATGAATGTGTATATATATATATATGTATACATATATATATGTATATATGTATACATATATATATGTATATATGTATACATATATATATGTATATGTATACATATATATATGTATATGTATACATATATATATGTATACATATATATATGTATATGTATACATATATATATGTATATGTATACATATATATATGTATATGTATACATATATATATATATATACATATATATATATACATATGCATATATATGTATATATATATATATGCATATATATATATGTATATATATACGTAAAAAACATAAAAAGGGGCAATTGCCTCATCACCCTTTTTGGTACAAAATGCCCGCGTGGGACAAAAAAACAAGCGACGTCCCTTTGTTTTACTTATATATATAAGTAAAAAAAAAATGCCCGACTGCCTCGTCACCGTTTTTGGCATGTGGGGAGAAGAAACCTCGATTTAATGGTATTGATGTTCTGCCTGAGTTAGTAAAGTATATCGACAATAAGGATTGACGTTATAACAAAGTCAATTTGACAACACCATTCCGATCATTTGCTAGCATTAATTAATATATTGTACATTCCTAAATATTTCAACTAACAAATTTTGTCTTTATGTATTATATCATTGCATATCATATAAGTTTAATAGGAAAAATTGGTATCAATATTCAATTCATTCTTGGAAAGTATATGAAAAGCAAAACCAACTACATACAAACATAGCATAGCATATGAGTCCAAGAGGGATGAGCATAGGGGTCAGAACTTAAGTTTTGATACCATATTACATGGAAAATAAAAGAAGAATAACAACATAAACAATTAAAGAGCATGACAATTTACTTTACAAACAATAGAAGATATTCATCAAAAGTAAGCTACTAGCTTCCTATTTAGTGATAAAAAAGATTGTGATATGAGCCTAAGGTATCATGATTCAGTTATGCATCTACTTTTATAACCAAATCTAGTGATTCTACGACGGCTCAACCTATGGAGACTAAAAATAAAAGTTTCGAATTACCATATCGAAACACAATTGATTGAGTGTAACCTTCAAAATGTATGGATAAGTTCATGTGTTTTAACTTGATTAAGAAGCATATTTTGCTGAAATATCAGTTGAATGCTGCACAAATATTTTTCAATTAACAAGTAACTTTATACGATACCTTTATAATTTGCTTTGCTAGTCATTTCAATTTGAGTGAGATTTTATTTACACTTAATATTTCACATTGTGCATTTACCAACATAGAATTACAAATTAATTATTTTAGAGAAGTAATACCATGATAAGCAAAAAAGAGCATAAAAATTACATAAGGATGTTCTTTGAGTCGAGTAAAGTCAAGTTAGCTAAAACATAAAGCAATATAAAATACTTGAGTTATAAAACCTTATTAACTATAGTAATAATTGCATCATAAATGCATAAGAACTTCTTGCTAACAACATCATAAAAATTTATAGTTCCAACATCAAGGCCACAAATTGGACACTTAACTTAAGCAACATTTCCAGAGCCCATGTAAATCTCTCAATTTGGATAAGTGAGTCTATACAAAAACTTGGGATCAGTGAGCATAACTAAAATCTTGATCACAAGCACTATAAATTACTACTAGAAGTTGAAACTAGACAACATAATAGCTAATAACCAAAAGAAAAAACGTTCTACCAAGTGACTCTATCACATAATTTCATATCCACATATTGTCATTGTTGTCATATGAGAAATGACCAAACTAAAACCATTAGCAATTTAGTCCCAAATTTCATCAAGACAAACACCAATTAACACCTCAAGGTCAAAGAGAGTCCATAAATCGTTGGATTGTGTGTATTAACATCTCTACTTAACAACAAAATTTTCAAATAAAAGAGAAACAACCCATATTATGGGAGTGTCATCTGGTCACTAATCCTTATCAAAATACAACAAATAACAATCACCACGAGAGAATGCAAAGATAACAATAAAGGTAGTTTTGCATTTAATATTCCATTTAAAACCACAAGAATATTTAAAGATTGATATTTGTCTTCATGATTTCTCACCTCTTGAGATTTTCTTTAATTTTTTCTAAAAATTTTCTAACCTAATTCTTTGCTTCAAGCAACATTAACATAACCAAAGAAACAGGAAAGAGAACTAATTAGAGCAATAGACTTGTCAATGATAAAATTTGCGAAACCACCATAGATACTTTCTAGTAAAGGAGTAACCAAAAGATTCAACAAAAAATAGAATACTTGAACCTAATTCTCAAATTCCAATAAGTGAAGAATCAATGCTCTAAGTCTCTTTGTCCCTAAATGAAAAAACAAGATATGTGCCTGAAGCATAACAAATGGCAGTCTATGAGAAAGTTGCTGTAGGTGAAATAACTTTAAGCATGAAGCAATTTGCTGGCAATTTAATCTATAATCATAGTGATGTTAGGCAAACTCTCATTGTATGAAGCTGAAAATATTGACAGTTATGATAATAGTAGACATTTGCTAACAAATGTCTGCTATGACTAATAGTAGATATTTGCTATAAAATTGAGAGTTATGAGAGACCCTTAACAAGCTAAGGCTGTAAATTTGAGGGGGGAAAGGGGAAAAAAAAAGGAAAAAATATGCTGGAACTTAAAAATGGTGTCCATATTCCTTCTTAAAATCCATATGCAGGCTCAACAAAAAAATAACATATGACTTCTAAATTTTTTACAAAATCAGTTCACTTAGTATACCACTAAAATGCATTGAAGTAATTCTTGAAATAATTGAACTCTTCAAAACAATTTGTAATATTTCATTAACAAATTCAGAAGGCTTAACACAGAGAGAGAGAGAGAGGGGGGGGGGACCAATTACTAATTCAAATGAAGGTAAAGTGTGTGTTTAAGCTGAGCTTCTGGTTCGAATGATACATTGCCCCAAGATGTAAACGTTCAAAATCTTACGAGTTCTTCCTGCATTCTTTCATTTTGTTAGTTCATTTTTTACAAACAATATCTAGCATATCAGCTTGGATATATAAATCTGTCCACTTTTGGGAAAAAAAAGTACACTAGTTGTTCATTCATATACAAATTCTCTCAAATTTTTATCCAAAGTGGGAGGCTTCAAGTCAAACACTAACAAGCACCTAGTAGATGGATCTTTTCTGGATGGCTCCACGTCAAGCACGAAATATTCAAACCATTTGAAACACGAGGGAAACAACAAACACCAGTATGAATAACTATTATTCTGGATAATAAGGGTAAGCTAAGCATATGTGCATTAATAAAAAAAATACTAGATGATCTCATTGGTAATTTGTAAGACATTCATTCTCTTGTTCTTCGATGCATAATTTCACAACATAAAACTGATTTCTAGTTTTACAATTCAAGCACCAACAACCACTAATCAAGAGAAAAAGAAGGTTGTATATGCACCATCCCCTTCTTGCAAAGGATGCACGCACCATTGGCCACGAGCTTCTTGTTTGTCTTGATCAGGCTCTGGAGTTTCCTGAGGATCATCAATCTCCACCGCATTAGCCTTGTCCATAAGGCCAATGATAGTTTACAAGATGTACATGACGGTGGCAAGAGGCACAAAGGTAGAGGTGTTGGAAGGGATGGTAACTTTGGTGATGGAAACTTCAAATGCTTACCTAATATTCATTTTGTTTCTCCATTACATCCAACAAAATCATCAATAGATTATTAAAAAAATGATCACTTAAATAATTAAATCGGAATTATCATGTCAAATTCAAACTTGGTACCACATGTGATATTACTGGAATCGCAATAAATAATCACAACCGCTGCTGCTACCTTAATCTCAGTAAACAAATAAGGAAGTTGGAAACAAGAAATACCAACTCAAAGGTCGGTGTTATACTTACAAAAGGCAAATTTCAGATATAGTGCTTGGATGCTGAAACTTGTGGTAAATGACCACAATAGCAGAATTGAAAAAATACTGAAATAGTAGCCATGTCATTAATTGGTGAACATTTATATGAAACATAAAAAGCTTGTCTATCAAGCTCATGAACATTGCTACTACTCTTCTACAGCTACAACTGATTCAGCAAGATAAATCCCATAGACTGAAACAATCACAAATCAGAACCTTCAGATTCAATGAAGATCCTCTTAGTCGGAAGGACCCGAACTATTCCACTATCACCATAATGAAGCATTTGTGAACTATTGATCTAGTAAGCTAACTTCCAAAATTTAGAACCTGCATTATATCCCATTTGGCACCATTTTTCTAGCCCTATCTTAGGATCAGAAGTGTATCTATGTTGCAGAAGACCTAGTCTATTCATGGAAAGATATGTAAATTTGATATGTTTATTCATTTCATAGGGAAAAACATAATAAACAGAATTACAATGCCCCACCTTTATCAAGCTCATAGATTTATTTGTTTGGTATCTCTTTACTATTATGATATATACTGTGGTTTACAGTTCTCTTAGGTTGAATAACTGCTTTCTACAGAAATTATGACACATCTTACTAAAATCAGAAATGCATTAAAGTAATTCTTGGAATAATTGAACTCTTCAAACAAGTTTGTAATATTTCATTAAAAAATTCAGAAGGCTTAACAAAGAGAGAGAGGAGGGACAAATTCACTAATTCAAATGAAGGTAAAGTATGTGTTTAAGCTGAGCTTCTGGTTCGAATGACACATTGCCCAAAGATGTAAACGTTCAGAGTCTTACGAGTTCTTCCTGCATTCTTTCATTTTATTAGTTCATTTTTTACAAACAATATCTAGCATATCATCTTACATATTTAAATTTGTCCACTTTTGGGAAAAAAAATACATTGTTCGTTCATTCATGTAACCCAAAATAACTAAAATTGAAAAGCCCTTGCTTTTAACTAAAAGTCTTAGTCACTAAAATTGGTTGCCATGTTGGCAAACTACGTAGTTGTCTTGTAGTAAAATTCCACATGTTACCAGAAATAAAGTTAATGCCCATAAAAATGAATCAGAACTACTCTTGTAAACAAATTGAAATCAACAAAATACACACCAAAAAATAATATTTTCAATCTCAGTTCGATATCGGTTTCAATAATATATCATAGTATGGTACTGGTAGATAAGATAGTATACCAACATGTTCCGCCTGGTATACAAACAAGTTGTTAGTCATTTTTTATCATTAACAAATTTGATTGAAAGAGAAAGAGATACTATAATCCAGAGTACAAACAATAGATTATAGACATCATCAAACATCATTAAGGTCTTTATTTAGAATGTGATATTTTAGACTAGAAAGAAAACTTGGTAGATCTTTTCAAATTTCAACTATGCTTCCCTTCCTCTAAAATTTGAGCTCTAATACTGCTTTATATTTATAATGTAATCTCTAACAATGCCTTATATTTATTAAATGATAACTATATTTTTTATAATTAATTCTTAATGAAGACACACTAAATGACAATAATTAACATATTTTAACCAATTAACAAGTATTCCTAATCACCATATTCTACCTTTTGTAAACTTTATTTCATTTACATCTATTTTAAAAAAAATCAAAATGTTCATTCCTTAAAAGCTAAGTAATGCATTACATCAAAACTAAGGAAACATGTTAAGAGTATTTTTTCTTTGTTGACTGTATCTTTTAAATTATAAAATATGTTATCATTGATGCAATAGGTGTTTGAAGGCAAGGAAATTAGCAGAGAACCTTGATCGAGTGAACTATGTTTGTCTGAGTTAATGAAGTTCAGGTAGAGGCCTAGTAGGCACTCGTCATGTCCCTTATTATATAATTATGTTTTGGATCGAGTAGGTGTAGTCTATAGGAATGCCCTTGAAGATTTTGATTGTGTGATAAATTATTATGGACTTTCAAGATTTGAGGAAAATATATTCTTACACTAAGACAACTTTTGTGAAATTTTTAATTTTCATAAATTTGTAAACATTTCCCTGACATCTTTATCAACATAAGTAGATTTTTAATTTTTCACGTTTTTATTGTGTTAAATCTTATTTAAACATTTTTCAAATTGCTTTCAATTAAATCATATTTTCCTAATTATTTTAAATATTTTATATGTTTTGTTTGTGTTATATGTTTTTGTCAACTTCTTAATTGTTATCAATATTTCTTTCTAAAATTATCTATTATTTTTTTCTCATGACAAAGGAAATTTAGTTATACTCCTAATTTGGTTGCAAATTTCATTAAACAGAACAAAATAATTTGGAATTTTACCTCAAACAACTGTATTATGTTTAAAAGTCATAAAAATTAATTTATGTACTCCAAATTATTTTCCTCAATATTTTTTTCATGTTTCGATTTTAGATAGCCATAATTAAAGTAGCCAAGGTATATTGACAATAAGGATTGATGTTATTGATGTTCTGCCTGAGTTGGTATGATATATTGACAATAAGGATTAACGTTCTAACAGAGTCAATTTGACAACATCAATCCGATCATTTGTTAGCATTAATTAATATATTGTACATTCCTAAAGATTTCAACTAACAATTTTTGTATTTCTGTGTTATATCACATCACATTGCGTTAGAATTGGTACCAATATTCAATTCATTCATGGAAGTTGGAAAGTACATGAAAAGCAAAAACAACTACATACAAACATAGCATACAAATCCAAGAGGGACGAGCATACGGGTCAGCGATTAAGTTTTGATACCATATTACATAAAAAAATAAAAGAAGAAAAACAACATAAAGAATTACAAGGCATGACAATTTGCTTTATAAACAATAGAAGATGTTCATCAAAACTAAGTAGCTAGCTTCCTATTTAGTGATAAAAAAGAATATGATATGAGCCAAAGGTGTCATGATTCAGTTATGCATCTATTTTTATACCCAAATCTAGTGATTCTATAAAGCCTTAACCTATGGAGACTAAAAATAAAAGTTTTAAATTATCATATCAAAACGTAACTGATTGAGTGTACCTTCAAAATGTATGGATAAGTACATGTGTTTTAACTTGATTAAGAAGCATCTTTTATTGAAGTATCAGTTGAATGCTGCACAAATATGTTCCAATTAACAACTAGCTTTCTACGATACCTTTATAATTTGCTTTGCTAGTCATTTCAATTTGAGTGAGATTTTATTTACACTTAATATTTCACATTGTACATTTACCATCATAGAATTACAAATTAATTATTTTAGAAGTAATAAAATGATAAGCAAAAAGGACCATAAAAATTACACAGGGATGTTCTTTGAGTATCGAGTTGAGTAAAGTCAATTTAGCTAAAGCATAGCAAACAATATAAAATGCCACATTATAAAACCTTATTAACTTTAGTAATAATTACATCAAAAATGCATAAGAACTTCTTGCTGAGAACACATCATAAAAATTTATAGTTCCAACATTAAGGGCACAAAATTGCAGACTTGACTTCAGCAACATTTCAAGAGCCCATGTAAATCTCTCAATTTGGATAAGTGAACATAAACAAAAACTTCGGATAGTGAGCATAACTAAAATCTTGATCACAAGCACTACAAAATGCTATTGGAAGTTGAATCTAGACAACATAAGAGCTAATAATCAAAGAAAAGACATTCTACCAAGTGACACTATCCCATAATTCCATATTCACATATTGCAATCGCCATCATCTGAGAAATGACCAAACTGAAACCCTCAGCAATTGAGTCCCAAATTTCATCAAGATAAACACACCAACATTAACACCTAAAGGTCGAGGAGAGGTCATAAATCGTTGGAATTTGTCTGTATTACCATCTACTTGATAGCAAATTTTGAAAATAAAAGAGAAACAACCCATATTAAGTGAGTGTCATCTGGTTACTAATCCTTATCAAGCTATGACAAATAACAATCACCCAGAGAGAACACTAAGATCATAAGAAAGGTAGCTTTGCATTTAATATTCCATTTAAAATTATAAAAATATTTAAAGATGGACATTTGTCTTCATGATTTCTTACTTCTTGAGATTCTCTTCAATTTTTTTAAAAAAATTTATGACCTAGTTCCTAGCTCAGAGCAACATTAACATAACCAAAAAAACTGATAGCACCAACACTTGAGAGTAAATAAATCTAAGTCACCATTGTTGAAATTGTATGACACCTAATGGTTATAACCAATCATACAGCATTTTAGAAAATGAAAGTAGCTACCCATGATATCTTCACTTCTTGTTATTGTTGGTACAATGAACAATCTGAATCTTGAACGAGGCAAATACACAGAGATGCATAAATTACTAAATATGGCATGTCACGTAAATCAAGATGACCGACATCAATAAAATATTTTCTATATAAGATTAGAGAATGGACTACATAACAGCAGAAAAAAAATATCTCAGAAAGATCTATTTTCTGAATTTCTATATTCATGACCAAGGTCTGCAATACCGAATTGTACCGCCCGGTACGGGCTGTACGTACCGGTACGCAGACTGCCCGCTACCAGGCGATACATTCAAAAAAACCCCATATCGGACGATACGATGTAATATCGAGCGGTAACAATCGAAATTTCAACCGTTACCGCCCAGCACAACTCGGTAACGGTCGAAATCGATCGTTACCGCCCGATACAACTCGGTAACGGTCGATTTCGATTGTTACCGCACTGTAGCAGTGCTACAGTGCTCCAACGGTCAATTTGACCGTTGGAGCCCTTTCTCATTCTATTTAAGCCATTCTTCTCTTTTATTTCATTATACTCTCTTAAACTCTTTCTCAAACTTTTTTTTTTCTCTAAACTCTACAAAACAACGATTTGTGAATTCAATCGAGGCTAATTTGGGAAGATTAAGAGGAAGAGCTTTCTAATCAAGAGGTATGTATTCACTTTCTTTAATTAGAGAGTAATTAAGATCTTTAAGATTATGATTAATGTGTTTCATGCATATTAAATATTGAATAATATTTATGATAGTAAAATAAGTTTAATTAAGTTTTATTAAAGTTATTTAATGCTGTGATTAGTCATTTTAATGATGATTTAATCGAAATTTATTCGATTTTATATCAATTCAATGTCTTTAATACCTATTAGGGTATTTGTCATGTTTATAGTGTTGAAAGAGAAGTAATTAGTGAAAAATTAACTATATTAATCGTTTAATTAGTGTAGATAAATGATGATTTTATCATAATTTAAATCATATTGGATTAAAATTACATATTTGAATCATATTGATCCCATTGACCTCTAATTCTACAATGAAGATTCAAAGCCAATGTTAGATTGGGTGGAGGCCTGTCGTTCGTTTTGGTGGTAGAATCAACAATCAGGTATATCTACATATGTGATTATTTAATTCATTTGAATTTTAGAGTGTATATTGTAACAAAATAGTCTAACAATTTAAATGATTTTTCTGTAGATATTTCAATCTATAACGGGCTGAAATACGAACCTCGAACAAGACTACCTCAAAGCCCGAAAAAGATATGTGATACTATTCTTACCTAATTTACATTGATTTTGCTAAACTTATACTATTACTATATTTATTTATAACTTGAAAACCCTGTCCTAACTTTTTTTTTATTTTCAAGTATTTTTGGAGGGTTTAACGGACTGAAATCAGGTGTACCGCTCGGTACACCTGGAGGTACCGCTCGGTACACCGTACCGTACCGAGCCCAGGTCGAAACACCGGTACGGTACGGTATTGCGAATCTTATTCATGACAACCAAAGCAATAATATACTCCTAAATTCTAGACATCTAGAAATGCATACTTAGAGCAATAAGGAAACTATTTGCTGCGTCATGTTCAAATGTGGGAAAAAAAACAATTTTGAAAAGTGGAGCCAACAACTGAAAGTCCAACAGCTAATTGTGCGAACTCTTCAAGTGACTCATCAACAGCAAAGGTATTATGTTCAGTACCTTTACATGCAAATCTAACAATGTAGGAAAATCTATATTATTAATATGATAAATTGTCAGTTTTAAAATGATGAAACGATTAGTTAAATATCAGCTACAGAATATATAGCCAGAATAGTGCAAAGCGGAAAACACACAAATAAAGGAGAAAAAACAAAGTCTAAAGGAATCAAAATGTGTCTAAAAATATTATCAATGAATGATCTATAATAAAGAGCAGTATCTAAAATGCAATTCCAGAATTTGATAGGTCTTTTTTTTGCTTTCTTACGGAACAGACTAATAGAAGTCACAATTCTTTGTTAGTAATGAGTAATGACAACTAATTTGTTCGAAAGATTATAAAATGTTATTATTGATGAATAATATAAGAAAAGGAGAAAAAACAAAGTCTAAAGGAATCGAAACATGTCTAAAAATGTTATTGATGAATGATCTGTAATAGAAGAGCAATATCTAGAGGGCCTCGCAAATGGATGTAGGTCATTTGACCGAACCACTTTAAAATTGGCGTGATCTCTGGTTTGCATTTTCTTATTGCTATTTACATTACTACAAACCTTCTTACGTGCTTTATTTCCTCATTACCTTTGTTGCATACATTTACAAACACGCGTTCAAGTTAAGCTTTTCAAGTTCGGTTTTTATCGTATCAAAAGATTTGTCGAAACCAAAATTTTAATCCGCTGCACTAATTCACCCCCCCCCCCCCCTCTTAGTGCCGCTCCGATCCTAACAAATCTCATTGTATGAAGCTAAAAATATTGACGGTTATGACTAATAGTAGACATTTGTTATAATATTGACAATTATGGAAAGACCCTTACCGTAAATTTATGGAGGAAAAGGGGAAAAAGAGGAAAAAATATGATGGAACTTAAAAATGGTGTCCATATTCCTTCTTAAAATCCATATGCAGGCTCAACAAAAAAATAACAGATGACTTATAATTTTTTTGCAAAACCAATTCACTTAGTATATCACTAAAATGCATTGACGTAATTCTTGGAATAATTAAACTCTTCAAAATAATTTGAAATATTTCATTAAGAAGTTCAAAAAGCACAGAAAAAGAGGGGAGGACCAATTCATTAATTCAAATGAAGGAAAAGTGTGTGTTTAAGCTGAGCTTCTAGTTCGAATGATACATTGTCCAAAGATGTAACATTCAGTCTTGCGAGTTCTTCCTGCTTTCTTTCATTTTGTTAGTTCATTTATGACAAACAATGACTAGCATATCAGCTTATTTTATATAAAGTCGTCCACTTTTGGAAAAAAAAGTAAACTGGTTGTTCATTCATGTACAAATTCTCTCAAATTTATATTCAAAGTGTGAGGCTTCAAGTCAAACACTAACAAGCACCTAGTAGAAGGATCTTTTATGGATGGCTCCACGTTAGGTACGAAATATTCAGACCATTTGAAACAGAGGGGAGAATAACAAAATCTGACCAGTATGAATAATTATTATTCTGGATAATAAGGGTTAGCTAACCATATGCGCATCAATAAAAAAATGCATAATTTCACAACATAAAACTGATTTCTAGTTTTATAATTCAAACACCAACAACCATTAATCAAGAGAAAAAGAAGGTTGTATATGCACCTTCCCCGTGTTGCAAAGGGTGCACGCACCGTTGGCCATGAGCTTCACTGCAACTTCTTGTTTGTCTCGATCAAGCTCTGGAGCTTTCTGAGGATCATCAATCTCCACCGCATTAGCCTTGTCCATAAGGCCAATGATAATTTACAAGATATATATGATGATAGCAAGGGGCACAGAGGTAGAGGTGTTGGAAGGGATGATAACTTTGGTGATGGAAACTTTAAATGCTTACCCAATATTCAATTTGTCTCTCCATTACAACCAACAAGATCATGAATAGATTATTAAAAAAAATGATGACTTAAATAAATCAATCGGAATTATCATGTCAAATTCAAACTTGGTACCACATGTGATATTACTGGAATCGCAATAAATAATCACAACCGCTATTGCTACTTTAATCTCAGTAAACAAATAGGGAAGTTGGAAACAAGAAATACCAACTCAAAGGTCAGTGTTATACTTACAAAAGGCAAATTTCAGATATAGTGCTTGGATGCTGAAACTTGTGGTAAATGACCACAACAGCATAATTGAAAAAATACTGAAATAGTAGCCATGTCATTAATTGGTGAACATTTATATGAAACATAGTAAGCTTGTCTATCAAGCTCATGAACATTGCTACTACTCTGCTACAACTACAACTGATTCAGCAAGATAAATCCAAATTGAAACCTTTAATGAAGATCCTGTTAATCGGAAGGACCCGAACTACTCCACTATCACTATAATGAAGCATTTATGAACTGTTGGTCTAGTAAGCTAACTTCCAAACTTTAGAACTGCATTATATCCCATTTGACACCATTTTTCAAGCCGTATCTTAGGATCAGAAGTGTATCTATGTTGCAGAAGACATAATCTATTCATGGAAAGACATTTAAATTTGATATTTTTGTTCATTTCACAGGGAAAAACATAATAAACAGAATTACAATGCCTCACCTTTATCAAGCTCATAGATTTATTTATTTGGTATCTTTTTACTATTATGGTATATACTGTGGTTTGCAGTTCTCTTAGGTTGAATAACTGCTTTCTACAGAAATTATGACACATCTTACTAAAAACAGAAAATTTTAGGCTTGGATTTCACTCTTGAACTTATCTTTATTTTCGAAAAATTTCAAATTGAAAATTATTCATTTCATGAACAGTTTTTTAAACAATATCTGAGTGGTTGATCAACAGTCTTTTGATTGTCAAACACAATTCTAGTTTTGCAACTCCACAATTTTCTAAATTTTTTCACCCTCTAAACAAAATCCTGAGATGCTTTAGTATCTTTGTATATGCAAATAAACATAAAAAAAAATACTATTTCAAGTGAAATGAAGTACTCCGTAGTGAAATAAGATCTACACCAAATAAAAGTTTTCATGGGTTCTAGAATGGTCCTAAAACAACATAAAAAATCTGAAGGCTAATGGATATTTTAGGGAACCTTTAGTCACCCAAAAAATAAAGACATAAGAAGTTACATCTTAGATCAAAATTATGCATAGATCTCTTAGTTGTTGAATATGATTATAGTTGTGCAACACCATAAGTTTCCATATTTTCACCCACTAAGCAAATCCAAAGATGCTTTAATATCTTTGTATCTGTGAATAAAGATTTAGCAAAGACACCATAGCAAGATTTTAAATTCTTCATGTGAAAGTACTTTGATCTGGCAATAGAGCTACACAGTTCAATCTTCAAAGTTTCTTAATGGTCCTAAAAGAATATAAAATTCTGAAGTTCAATTTATATCATAGGAAACCTATAGTTAGAAAAGAAAAAAGAAGCATAGGGCCAAAGGCAATTACCTCTTATAATGCATAGATCTCACGATTGTCAAACACACTTCTAGATATGCAATGTGATGTCTTCATGTGATAACTAGGCCATATTGAATGTTATAAGAAATCTCAACTAAAAAAAAATGGAAAAGGAAATCTGAAGTTTGTTATACGGTTCAATCTTCAAAGTTTGTTTTGGCAATGTGATATCTTTATGTGATACTTAAAGCCATGTTGCAAGTGCTTTGTTCTGGCAATAGAGCTACACAGTTCAATCTTCAAAGTTTCTTTATAGTCCTAAAAGAATATAAAATTCTTAAGTTTAACTTATATCATAGGAAACTTATAGTCGAAAAGAAAAATAGAAACATAAGGCCATAGGCAATTACCTCTTATAATGCATAGATCTCTCGATTGTCAAACACTCTTTTAGGTGTGCAATGTGATGTCTTCATGTGATACCAAGGTCATATTGAATATCATACGAAATCTCAACTCAAAAAAGAAAAAAAACAATAAGCATCTATCAGTTTGATCTAATTATGCATGATTAGCATACACAACAAAATATATAGTCTGCACAAAAATTCTCAAATAAAAATGAGACAAAGATAGTAACTTACAAAAAAGAAACACAAGAGAAGCAAATTGAAATCACTTTAAACCACATAATTAGATCATAACAATTGGGCAAAAATTATAGACCACATGTTTCATCAATTGGGCAATAATCATATCGATAACTATGAAATGATAAACAATAAATAGGAAATAAAAATCAGACTCGTAGTTGCAATGATAGTCATGTTATAAATAAGCCTACTAAAATGCTGTAAAAGGCTGTAAGGCTTCTAACTTACCTTAGGCGGTTGCGCTCATATTTGAAGATCTCGAATCCATGCGCTTGTATGAAAATGTACTGCCTCTTTGACACCACGAAACTTCCCATCGCAATGTTACCAACAACATATCTTCATGTCAAGCACTAGAGAAGTCTTCCATTTGGAATCTTAATCATTTCCACCTATCCACCTTTTCATCTTATGACATTAAATTGGGCAAAGGGCAGTTCAGGTTTTGTTATTTTGGGAGTCTCAAAGATATTCCAAAACCTGACTATCTCATCTGCTACTGCAGAAGCTACTACACCTCCCAGTGGACTCCCAGCCAAGGAAAGAACCCGGGATGAATGACCGGAAACCTCAGCCACTCTCGTCATGGATGGATAATTCCACAAGGTGAGTTGATTGTTCGGCGAACCATGAGAGGTCAGTAATTCAGATTTGTTTTTGTCCCATAGTAATGCACAAACTTCAGAGCTAGCATCAATCGAGTTCAAGCAAGCACCATTAACGGTGTTCCAAAACTTAATGTAATGATCATTGCAACCTCCACCAGAAGCCAGCAGGTTGCTCTGAGTTGGGCACCAGTCAACGGCCTTCACAATGGAAGTGTGGCTGCTGATCCTGTGAAGCCATTGACGTTGACGTGAATGATGACATGAGACAGGCATGCAGGCATCCCATATGTGCACTAGTTTGTCCTGCCCTCCACTCGTCAAATACCGCCCGGACAACACGGACCATTTAAGACTACAAACTCCACGCCGATGCCCATTATAGAAACAGATGAACATGTCATCCTTTCTAAAATCATAATCAACAACAGTGCCATCAAATCTTCCGACTGTCAAGATTGAATTACTTCTCCACGCAAGTGACAACACAGGGGCCTGGTTCTCATCTTCCATCCCATCCACGACATGTCCTGTTGCTGGATCAATCAGGTCTAAATCTGAATTGCCAAATGCGACAGCAAGAACTGCACAGTCTGGCGACCAGCGGATGCAAGTGATAGGTCCTCTGTCTTCTACAGGTTGTAGAAGCTTAGTCGACTCGTTTGCAGCGTGCCAGAGATACACTGCGTCCTCAAGGCCAATTGCCAACACATTATTGCTTCCCCAGTCGAGGAGATTCAAAACATTATCATCCAACAAGCCGTGGATTACCAAAACCCTCTCTGGTTCTTTCGGGATTCGCCTCTGCTGCTTCTTCTGCGGCCGAATGGGCTCGTCAAACTGGGGCAGCTTGCTGGCCGGCGCTTCAGGTGCAGTCTTGAAAGCGAGGATACGAGACCTGTTCTTCAAAATGCAGTCATCAAGAAGCTTTTGGTACGCCACGCTCGATGGGGATTCCCTCGAACCATCACGCTGCGGTCTCGAAGGCCCGGTTAGGGCAAAGCGTGCGTAGTCCATGTCCATCGCCGACCGGAACGGGATGAAGCGGTCGTACTCCACACGCCTAGAACGCGAAGAAGACATATTTTCCAATCGAAACCAGAACGAGACTGGCTAGGTGACGAAAAACGATCGAGAAAACCAGAAAGATCGATCTTCCCACAAGAAAGTCGACAACCAAGAATCGATTAAAAGAACCCCAAGACCAACAAAAATTCTGAACCCTAATCAAAATTTCGACGGATGAAGAACCAAGCGAAACGAAACAAGAGAAAAAAGAAAGGAATGAGATCACCGCAATAAAAATCGAAGGGAAGGACCCTGGCAGCTGTGCCCGTTCGTGTTCGTCGGAGAGCAGTTCCGACCTTCGCAGAACGACGAGAGAGCCGAGAGCCGAGAGCCGAGAGCCGAGAGGAGGAGAGCGCGCGAGGGGAGAGAAGTTGTTGTGATTGCAACAGAGTGGGCCCTCTGGTTATATAGATGCCACCCACCCAAACGTTACATTCTAAAATCGTTTCGTTATATTTACCCAATCTACGTAGCGGGTATTTTGACATCACACCGTTATATACAGTTATCAACTACGTTAAATTTCGTGTACCTTACTCTTTTAGAATTTGTATGTTAAAGAAACAAGACGTGGTATTTGTTTTGTACGAAGCAATGTTTTTAAACTACTAAAATTATTATTAATATAATGAGATTTGATATTCTTTTATTTGTCACTTAAAAAAAAAATTTTTATTTTATGATTTTTTAATTTTTAAATAATATCTATAAACTGATAATATTTTTATTAATACACTAGGTTTTGAGTCTCAAATTATAATATATCTTATTTTTAATGTTAAATTTAGTATAATCTTCATTCACATAAATTATGCATCTAATTAATCCAACAAAAATTAAACAGTGAACAATTAGACAAAACTAGAGGTAAATGCTGACCATTCTTAATTCAGATGATAAATAGTTAAATGCTTGAATTATTAAGAAAACATGATAATTAAACATTTTTAATTATATTAATTTATTATTATAATTCTAACCAAAATTCATTAAAATTTCATCTTAAATTGTTGGAGCAAAACAATGATATACAAATTTTGATGAAGAAACAAATAAGATATTAAAACAATAAAAATAAAAAAGATAAAGTTTAGAAAGAACTTAAAGACATGTAATCAATGTCTTAATATGAAAAACTCATCCTTACATATCGGATTGATCGAGATTCTAATCTCAATATTTAATCCATCTTATTTTTGCGAACATAAATAAATATTATCTTTCTTACGAGCATGATCATTGAGTTAGTTAACTAGTCTCTCTTAGCATACCAAGTAGCAAAAAAAAATAATAATAATATTTTTTAAAAATAAAGAGGAGAAATTGTATTGAAATATGAATTAATAAACTATAGCCATTTACAATTCTATTTATAGAGCCTAAAAAACATCCCAAATGTTACATTTAACTAATATTGTTGTAAGAGACATGTCCTTTCATTAAAATATCTTTTATGCATATCAAGATTATCTTTACATAATTTTAATTTTTAAAATATAATACTAATAAAATTATATTTTTATAAGATAAGATCATTAGAAAAACTCTTTATTTTTTTCTTTTTACTTAGAAAATGATGACTTCGCTAGATTATGTAAAAGACTAAGATACTTTTCTCTCCCTTTATCAAAAGAAAATATAAAAATATCAATAAACCAAATACGACTATAATGATATATTAAATAATAAAATAATACTTTTAATTAATATCTTAATAAATATAGTATGAATTATTAAAAATATAATAGTATTGTCAAGAAATAATCATATAGGTTGTTGTTATTAGATATCAATTTAATTTATCCTTAAGTCAATTTTGCTATTTTTGACATAATTTTGATTAAAATGTGTTAGAACAGATAAAAGAGCAAAAAAATTAAATTAAATTTATAAGTTATGAAATCCATAAAGTAAATTAGAAAATATTTATAAAGAGTATAAAAGAGTTTATAAAAGGTAGAACCAAAATATATGAGATACATTGTTCTTAAAATAGATTCCACTACTTCATAAATTTATAAAATTATTATAATTTTATTTAGCTAAGGTAATTAAACTTCAAATCAAAAACATTCTACATGAAACCTTTATAAATATTTTGTAGATTGTTTCAGTTTTTAAAACTTTGATAAAAATTTATTGGTTTTTTTACCTTTTGATCACATTTTAACTTGATATGTTAAGAGAACTATTTAGACTTTGGATTACTTAAAAAAAAATTATATTATTATCCACTTAGAATACTCTTTAAAAGATCCATAATTTATGAAAGAGGTTTTGGGGGAGATAGATATAAGAGTATTATTATTAAATAAAAGTAGAAAAAATATCATTTCTAGAATTCTTTATTACAAATGATCATTAAATTAAAACTAGGATGCTTTATAAAGTGATATAATAAGCACTAAAATTAGAATGTCTTATGAAAAGATATAATAAGCCATGTAGAAGTTTTTGTTGTACAAAGCTGATTGCAAGCTTCTATGAGTACATTTACTCCCATTAATATATATCTTAAAAAAAAAGTTTTGTGATCGTTGGTATTCTTTTATATTACAAATAATATTATTTTTATCATAATATGAACACCTAGAAAAGAGGAAAAGAGATGATCATATGAAACTAACCAAAGCTTATCTAAGTAAGATTTTCTTTTTAGGCAAGATTTTGATTTTCCAAAATAAAATGATTGAAGGTAAAATCCATCAAACAAAATTACATATGTAGCAAAAATCATCATACCACCTAAAATGGGATAAAACATATTATGCATACTAGTCTAGATGTAGATCGGTATGCGAATTGCTTTTGTTTTAAGTGATATAATCTAAATTATATATGAAAACCTTAAAATCACCATATTTCTCATTATGTTGTTGTCATTGGATATGCTCACCCATTAGCCATCATTTCTCTCTTTGGTACATACTCTTTTCTTATCCTTCTCCTCTTCTTTCTTCATGTCCTTTCTCACTACTTTGTCTCCTCTTCCTCCTCCCTCCTTTGATCCATCTTCTTTTTTCTTTCTCCTTCACTGCTTCCTCTTCTTCCTTCTTCCCAATCCAACATAAATTGATATAGGACAAAAGCATATTATTGGATTCTCTTATATTAACAACTACGTATATGCTTTTATATTCAACATGACCTCTTTTGAGTTTGGCTTCTCAAATTAGATTCTCATATTATTGGATACTTCACTCACCATCATTTTGTGTTTGTCCAATGATCTTATATAGTATAAGGTTTAGATATTTCATTTTCATATATAAAATATTTAAAAATATTAAGGCCATATATAAGATGTTTAAAAATATTAAGAAAGACAAGGTTAAACAACATAATTATTCCATTTATTTACATATTTGGTATATTTAGATGCTTTCTCTATTTAATAACCTTTATTACTTGAGAGGAGTCTTGTCAAAGTGGAATTAGAATACTTTGGGTGATATTAATGCCAAGGTTGATATTAATAAGTTAGAGCTTCTAGATGTCATTGCTATTATCTTAAACAAGGATGTTATAGAGTTGGAATCCCTTTATAATCACATTCAGACTCTTACTATGTATGTTTATCTAAAGACTTGGGTTAAGATCAAGTTTAAATAGATTAAGAACGAGGATAGGGATATGAGATTTTATCATAATTTAATTATTGATAGATATAAGTAGAATTTCATTCATAATATTCAGAGTGACCAATAGTATATTTATCAACCTGAGCTTATCTCTCATAAATTCATCTCCTTTTGTTCTCAATTTTGTGGTGGGGATATGAATAAGCCATTTTTTTATTTTAATTCTAAATCCCTTTAGCCTAATATGAATAGTATTCTTAATGATCAAGGTTTTGAGTTAATTAGATACTTTAACAAATATAAAATCTGTAAGTTTTTTAGGTCATTCGACTTTAGTAAAAGTCCTAGGACTGATGGGTATATTTTTAAATTTTATCAATACCATTAAGATACTAAAAAAGATTATCTTGTTGAGGCCTTTAATTAATTATATTTTCATGCTTTTTTGTTGGTTGATTAGGCTAGAACCTTCTTTGTCTTCATCTCTAAATATTTAATTCCTAGAAAAATTTTATATTTTTCATCCCTTTTTTGTAGGTAATGTGGTATATAATGTTTTTTTTTAATTTTTGGCTTCTCATATCAAATCTCTCTTGAATAATTTGTTTCATATTGAGTAATCATCTTTTCTCTCAAGTAGAAGTATTCATGATAATATTTTGATAGCTTAAGAAGTGGTTCATTCTACGTTTGAAATAAGGGTAAGATTCCTTTAGTTATGTTTAAAATGGATCTTGAAAAAGAATATGACCGTCTTTCTTAGGATGTCATTCTTTACATTTATACTCTTTTAAATTATTTTATATAATTTATGTCTTGGATTAAAAATTATATTTCTATTTATATCTTTTTATATCTTATTAATTGTAAGGGCTCAAGGTATTTCAAGAGCCATAGGGGTATCGGGGACTATTATCCCTATATCTATATATCATTGTGGCCCAAATCCTTTCTTGCCTATTTCATAAGGCTATTGAAGATAAGTTGCTCACCCTATTTAAATTTAAAAATGTATCTATTTCTCTCATATTATATATGTAAATGATATTTTGACATGTTTTAGAGTGAATAAAAGATTTTGCGAAACCATTAAGGATAATCTCAAGGCTTATAAGACTCTTATGAATCAACTCATTAATCTTAGTAAATATGATTTTTTTTTTCTTGTAGCATGAGAGTTGGTAAGAGACATGATGTCCATTCCTTTAATATCAAAGTGAGAAAGTTCCATTTTAAATACCTTAGTACTATGATCATCCCTCGTAGAATTCTCAAATCGCCCTTTGATATTATGTTGAAGTCTTAATGGTAAGATTGATTCATGGAATAGGTTTAAGTTATCCTAGGCTAGTAGGTGTTAGGATCATAATGACACTAAGAGGGGAGGGTGAATTGGTATTACAGTAAATTTTAATCAATTTTAAAGGTTCATTAATAAATCCATATTGGAAATGAAATTAACAAAAAATGTGAGTAAGGGTTGTGAGTAAAGTAAATTAGTATGTAACAACAAATTAAAATCAAGAGAAGCAATACAAATCGATTTATAGTGGTTCAATCTTTCCGACCTATATCTACTCTTGATTTCTCTTTCGTCGAGGTCATTGGCTTTCACTACCGATCTTCTTTCCAATGGATGAAAATCAACTATCATTGTTATAACTTTTATCATTTTAATAGGCTTATGAAAGAACCTCTACACTCACTCTTTTATAATATCTCTCATCTCCTATAACTCAGAATCACCTCTAAACTCAGAGAAAGAGACTCAAATAATATCCAAAGAGAGAGCTACAACTCTTCACCAACTCAGAAATTGATGCTCCATTAACCAAACCTTAGTAGGCTATTTATAGGCCCCAAGAGGCTTAAAAAATGGAGCCAAAAAATTTAAATCCTTGAAATTTTAAGGCATAGGCGGTACTATCGTTGACACATGGTAGTACTACCATTATAACTTTTGATATTACAATTTTAGACTTTTGGACAATACCACTATCATAATTTTTAAATATTAAGTAGTATCACCATCAATATAGGTGGTACCACTACCGGTAGCACTGACAAATATTGTTTGTGCTTATCGATTGACTTAAGCGGTACCATCGCTTGGGCCTAGCAGTACCACTATCCAAGCCAACTCAAGTCTATTGTTTTAGCCTTCTAATAGGCCTAATTTAACCTTGGTCAAAGCCCATTGGCTTTATCAACAAGTTGGCATGGTTTTGGCCCAATCCTAACTTAGTTTGACCCAAAAAGATATTAAACAAGACTTTAACAATTCAATAATATATCCTGCATAATTACAAAGCTTTCAACATATTGTATGCTATTTTGGCAAGTCGTCCAATCTTTCAATACTTTATCTGAAACTATGGCATGTTACCCTTTCCATCGGCATATCGCTTGATCTATTGACATGTCAACTTTTCTACGATATCTGATATTTTAACATAATATCTGATCCTTCTAGCAAGATGTCCAAACTTATAGCATAAAGTTCAATCGTCCAACTCTATGTCCAATTTCCAACATAATACTTTTCTTAGTACAATGTCTAATTCTCTTACTTCGATAATTTGCTCTTGATGGTTTGAATCCTTGATCGATATATTTCCTATATCACTTCTCTCAAAAGTATATTAGTTTGTAAACTCATCAATTGATTTTATTATTAAAATATAGAATTGGATCACCCTCATTAATTTTTTTAAATGTCACCCTTTTTTATGTTTTAAATGTCTTGATGCTTAAAAAAGTATTTCAGAATATTATATTAAGGATTTCTTATAGTAGAAATTTGATAATACTAATGGCTTTATCTGATTTCCTAGGGTATTATTACTCTCCCCAAACAAGATGGTGGTTAGGGCATTCATTTGACCACTACTAGTCTTTCTCTTTAAGTGAAAAAAAGTTTTCATAGTGTTGAATTAGGAGTCCAATCTTTAGGTCAAAGTGATTACTGTTAAATGACATTATTTCCCCATAGAAGCATGTTAATTATTCTTTTGTTAATTGTTGTTGGAGTCTTTTTCTCTACATTTTCTCCATGAGGGTTTATCTTTTTTCATCGGTGATAGTATTTCTATTGATGTGATGCATGATAAATGATTATTTGATGTCCCTCTTTTATTGAAGCTAACATTTATAAATATAGATTTCAACTTTAAAAATATTATAATTTCTAGTTTGATTTAGAGTTTGTCTCAGGTACTAAACCCATTTCGATAATATATTGGAATAGTAAATATCAGTTTATATTAGTATATTAACACATGGTATGCTGGTGGTGTATACTAGGGGTTTGGCGAGAAAGAAAAAGAGAGAGAAGTGGAAGGGGCGATGTCGGAATAGAGAAGGAAGGAAGAAGGAAGAAAGAGGGGAGAAGTGGCGAAATAAGAAGGAAGAAGAAGAAAGATGATGAGGAGAAAAAGAATAGTAGTAGTGTACTTGGGAAGCTACAACATTAGTAGTACTAATGAAGCAATAATATCATCGACGTGGCAACAGTAACAATAACGATATCTTACTTAATGACGAAGTTGTAGCGAGAACAATGATGAAGTAGCAATAGCAAGGCGGTAGCATCTTACATAAGAAGAGGGCTCACATTTGTGATGGCCAGTTGGTGACCTCTTATGCAACAATGAAGCATGACGATAATAGTGGCAAAGCAGCAATGGCGAGGCAACAACATCTTAAAGGAGAAGAGAGCTTGCATTCGTAAGTCATAATCTCTTTTTTTTTAACATTAATTTGGATAGGATCTCCACTATATTTTTAATTTTTTATTAAGTTAACTACATCGCTCAAAATGGGATGGTCTGCATAGTGGCCCACATCTGGACAAGTATATATCACCCGTCCTATACCATTTTGGGTGGTACAATAAATGTTGGTTTGGTTAATAATTAATCATAGGGTACATGTAAAATACTATCCTTATTTGGGTTAGTGGGTGGACCTTTTTGTTACATGGATTAGTATTCCCTTAGCCTCTATGATGATAGGAGGATATAGAAGGCGCAACTATTAACTAAATTTGTATATAGGTATTTGAGAGGTTGCTCTAGTGACACTGGTTTGAGTGAGGAGTGTTAGGTGAGGCTATAGAAGGTCCTTATCCTCCTCATAGGCTTCTTACCACCGGAAGATTAGCTAAGATTGGTATTTGTGATTTTAAACTATGTGTGCTATTGTACGGAGAAGGCATAGATATGCAGGATCACTTATTTTTTTTTAGTGCAAATTTGCTTGTGAAGTATGGAGTCGGTATGGAGTGGACTAGAGATTTTGGTATATCCTTTGCTCACAAGAATGATTAAAAACTTGAGGTTAAGAGAGGGGGAGAGCCTTACTAAAATCAGTTATTAACTATTGAGAGCCTTGCTTGCCTGTGACATTTGGTTGATTTGGAAGGCCTAGGCCACCTTCAAATAGAGGTAGTAGCCTCAGGGTTGAAGGCTACATAGACTTAAGTTTCCAATCCATTATTAATGATAGCAAGTCGAATTCGGGGTATGTGTACTGTTGGGAAATCTTGGGGGCGACATAATATATGCATCGGAAGAACAAGAAAACAAAATCCCCAATTTCTCAAAAAGATATTCGTCGTCGTGCGAAGATTCATGCGCAAAAATCTATGAAATAAACTGCATATATAATAGATTATGTTACCTAGGGAGATCATATATCCTTGTTTCCTTATAGATCTCTAGGAGAGGGTGAAGGAGGTCAAGCGTCCTCCTCTCTAGCAGTGATCCACATAGCAGGGCTACGATAATGCTCCTCAAAACTCTAGGCCTACTCTGAGGTGGATAGGGGGAGGAGAATAGGAGAGGAAAGCAAAGGCTCTAGCCTATTAACCACTGAATCCCTCCTATTTATAAAGGTCTCATGTCAAACCCTAATGGATCCTCCCATATTGGGTATTGGATCTACATCTAACTACCCAAGCCTCTTAGATTAGTGGATCTATATCCATTAATATCTTATGGGCTCTTATTAGATCTCATCCATAGGATCCAATAATTCAAGGGCTTATTGGATATCCAATAAGATAGGGGCTCCGGCGGATATCTCATATCCGAATCTCTACTTATCGCAACGCCTACCATATATGTGTGACCCTCTAGGCCTAATATTGAGCTAGCCGTGAGTTATACCTATTAGAACTCATTCTGACTAGTGAATTTATCTCTATAATAATTCACTCGACTCATTGACTACGGACGTACTAGGCCACTACGTCGTAGTCCCCAGACGATACAGGGGAATCCAATCCATTGGACCTATCTGTCCTCAGTTATCATGTACCTATAGTCCCTCATCCATCTAATATCCCAGAGACCGTATATTGGGCATGGTGCTGTCAGACCCATACGATTTCTACACGAGTCTCGCTCTAATCAGATTCTCCCAGAGAACTCTTTCTCTCTCAATCCGAATGACCCTGGCTAGGGATTTGTCTGAGCAAGAACATATGGGATATTCCTCTCATGACGGCAAGAGTAGATGATCCTCTATCGACACTCAATAGCCCACGTAAAGTCGATTGCCACTCCCAATGACCAACTGTACTATATCTTGGATATCCAAACCTATAAGTCTGGTATCAAAGAGTGGAGCACTCATACAAGACATCCTTGGTGTCTCAAGTCTAAGGACCAAATACACCACTAGGACTACGAAATCACTGTTTGACAATAAGGCATCATCAATCATCCAGCATTCTGTAAGCGGATCAATCAGTGAACTCATTCTCCAATAAGCACCTGTATTGTATCCTTAGTATCCCCACACGAGCAACTATGAGACCAGCTACATTCATTATATGGATGGGTATATAGCACACCAATCTATCCGGTTATCTCGATATCCCTCTCGAGTAACCTATGACCGAGATTATTTAGGATCTGTGTTTAAAGGTGAATCAGCCTCATTATCATGATCTCATCACGATCCGATTCCCATTGCACAGATCCAAGGACATAACAATACATACATGCATATATGTAACAATTAATATAATAAGCTAAAAGGTTCCGTGTCAAGTCACACGTGCCATCGCTCACGTGATTGGCTTGTTGGGCACCTATTGTTAGGATCAAGAGCACTAAGAGGGGTGGGGGGAGAATTAGTGCAGCGGAAAAACCAATGTCGGTTTAAAAACTTTCTTACGATAAAATCGTTTCCGATGTAAAGTCATTTTCGAAAACTTAACTTGAAAGTGAGTTCGTAAAGGAGTGCAGCAAAAGTAATAAGGAAGTAAAGCACATATGGAGGTTTGCAGTAAGGTAAATTGCAAGAATAAATGCAAACCAGAGAGCACGACAATTTTAGAGTGGTTCGGTCAATCTTGACCTACATCCACTTTTAGCTTCCTCCTCCAATGAGGTCACCGACGTCCACTAGAGGCTGGGCGGTGGTACCACCGCCTGATAGGAGCGGTACCATTGCCCAACCTCACTCGGAGACTGAGCCCCTGGGCGGTGCCATCGTCGACCCAGGTGGTGCCACCGCCGGCTAGGAAATCTGGGTCCGAATGGGCTGATCCATTCGGCCCAATTTGGGTCTGTCAAGGGCCCAATTGCCCTAAGATTAAGTTAATGGGATTACCTCCCATTTCTAACTTAATCATCATGCTAACTATGATATTTTAAGACATTATACTACAGCTTACTCTGGTGCATCAATCGCTTTTTCCAGCGAGCTTCTAGCGAACTTCCGGCGAACATCCGATGAACCCTTAGCGATGCTCCGACGGACTTCCGGCAAACTCCTGGACTTACGACGATTCACTTGGCGAGTTCCGACGAGCTTCTTTGACAAGCTCCTGGACTTCTCGGATTTGTTCTCGCAGAACCTCCGACGACCGTCCGGACTTCCGTCGAACTCTCGAACCCCCAACGTGATTATGGTCTTGACTCCGACGCAACTCCTACTGCATGTCTTACTTTCATCGTAGGTAATCCTGCACACTTATCTCAATATATGGATTAGATAACAAATGACAATTGACTTTATTATCAAAATCCGAGATCCAACAATCTCCCCCTTTTGGATGATGACAATCAATTGATAACGGAGTTAACCTTAACTCCCCCTATCTATTTGCCATACTTGAGATAAGTCATTCTTGAATTCAAAGCCTTTGAATTCAAGAGACATATTGATAAGTTAATATCCCTTAACCTTATCAATACTCCCATCATGATTCCTATCATGATGTATCTATCTGAAAATGATGTCTAGGCTTGACATCCATTTTCAAGTTTTACATTTCAAATATGAATGATAGTAATCGAAGCAATTCATCATATGGTAAGATATCAACATGTTAAATTGCGATGTAAGATTTTGATATCTTAACATAATGCAAACATTTCAATTGTTTAGCAATCATAGCATTTCATCACATGGCAATATATTAACATATAAAATTGCGATGCAAATTCTTGATATCTTAACATGATGCAGACATTTCAAGTGTTTAACATGATGCATATCAATTTGTTCTTGATATCTTAACATGATGCATATATGGCATAGTGTAAATATGGCAATCATAGTATTTTTATCATCAATTTACCATATATTTCGATGCAAGCTTCTTTTGATATCTTAACATAATTCAAATTTAAATATGGCACTCATAGCTATCATCAATTCATATATTTCTCCCCCTTTGTCATCAACAAAAAGGAAAATGATATAAACAAATTTTAAACATAAGTGTGGTAATGATTCATGCCATAACAAAGTTCATGTCATTTTTCAACAATGAGTGATAGGATACCAATTATACAAACATCTCAAGGAAAACATGACATGGAGATAGCTTTGAATACTTCTTCCTTTTTATTTGTTATTATCTTTTTGTATGAAGGAGGACGGCTATTTGTGAGTTTACTTTGAATGAAGTTAAAATCGATAAGAGATTAAATCATGCTTCATTTTTATAAGGATCAAGATATGTATGTGAAACAAATCTTTGCAAGTAAAAACAATATCTTCCTTTTTCAAGAAGGAATTTATAAGAATGAATCATTTCATCAAATCCATTTCTCGAAAAAATATTTTTCATATGATAAGTATACGAGAGATGTATTTGCTAATTGATTCCATATGTCAAAAATCAATGATATGAATCAAACTCGATATGACACATGGTTATGAAAGTTACATTAAGTCTGGAAGAAAATAATGTATCAAGAAAATCTGATTGTTAGGATACCAATTGTTAAGAGAATCCGAAAATGAAATTTAACACTTTCATGCATTCGGACAAGGTTTTGTTATAGATTTTCAAACACAATCATGAAGATAAAACATGCTCATCAACATGAAAATTTTTGTATCCAAAACACATAATTTTCAACATGTTATTAAGGCATGTAATAGTGTAAAACTCTCATTATAGCAATTGAATGAATCAAAAAAATCTAAAAAATAAATTAAATGAGTTCAAGCATTCGGACACATCAACATTCCTAATTCTCTTTTAATGAAATCAAATTGTTCTTCACTTAGAGGTTTTATAAAAATATCAGCTAGTTGATGTTTAGTATCAATGAACTTTATGATTACATCATGATTAGTGATATAATCTCGTATAAAGTGATGTCTAATATTAATATGTTTTATTCTTAAGTGTTGAATGTGATTCTTTGTTAAACATATTACACTTGTGTTATCACATCTAATGGGAATATTTTTAAGATAAACTTTATAATCTTCTAAGGTGTTTTTCATCTAAACAACTTATGCACAACATGCACTAGCTGCAATATACTCAACTTCGGTTATTAATAGTACAACCGAGTTTTGTTTCTTAGATGACCAAGAAACAAGGGCATGTCCTTAAAATTGACATGTCCATGTTGTGTTTTTTCTATCTAGTCTACACTCAGCAAAGTCCGTATCAACATAAGCAAGTAACTTAAAATTTTTAGTTTTTGGATACCATAATCCTAGATTTACGGTACCTTTAAGATATTTAAGTATTCTTTTAACCACTTTGAGATGAGATATCTTAGGGTTTGATTGAAACCTAGCATAAAGTCCTACACTGAACATGATATCTGGTCTAGTTGTAGTGAGGTAAAGTAAACTTCCTATCATACCCCTATAAGTTTTTTGATCGAAGCTTTCTTCACTTTCATCAACTTCTAACTTAGTGGATGTGCTCATAGGAGTGTTAATAGCTTTTGAGCTATCCATATTAAATCTTTTTAGCAAATCTATAGCATATTTAGTTTGACTAATAAAGATGTCATTGCTTAGTTGCTTAATTTGTAAGCCTAAGAAGAATGTTAATTTTCCCATTAAACTCATTTCAAATTCGAGACTCATAGTTTTAGCAAAAGATTCATAAAGAGATTCATTCGTAGAATGAAGATAATATCATCAAAATAAATCTGAACAATGAGAAAATTATTTTCAAAGTTCTTGATAAACAATGTAGTATCAACCTTGCCTTTTGTGAAATTATTTTCAATAAGAAAATAACTAAGTCTCTCATACCAAGCCCTTGGGGCTTATTTTAAACCATAGAGAGCTTTAGTTAGTTTAAACAAATGATTAGGGAGGCTATTATTTTTAAATCCAAGAGGTTATTCAACATAAACTTCTTTGGAAATAAAGCCATTAAGAAAAGCTCTTTTAACAATAATTTGAAACAACTTGAAATTATTATTACTAGCATAGGCACAGAGCATCCTTATGGCTTCTAATCGAGCCACAGGAGCGAAGGTTTCTTCATAATCGATACCTTCTTCTTGGTTGAAACCTTTGGCTACTAATCTAGCCTTGTTTCTAACCATGATACCATATTCGTCTTGCTTGTTTCTAAAGACCCATTTAGTACCAATAACTAAATGGTTATTTGGCCTAGGAACAAACTTTCACACCTCATTTCTCTCAAATTGATTTAATTCATCTTACATTGCGATAATCTATGAATTATCTTTCATGGCTTTGTCAATACATTTTGGTTCAATTTGGGAGAGAAAAGCGACGTTGACACAAAAATTTTTAAGAGAATAACGTGTTTGAACCCCTTAGATGTGTCTCCTAGGATTAGCTCCTTAAGATGAGTATCAACAAACTTCCAATCCTTGGGTAAGGATGTTTCAGAAGTGGATGCATCCAAGTTGCTAGTTGGAGAAGGGGTTTCATTTAAGTTCAAAGAATCAAAATTAATATCATTATCAAAATCATTTTTCTTAATTTCGTAACTCTCATTGAAAATAACATGAATGGATTCTTCTATAATTAAAGTTCTTTTATTGAAGATACAAAAAGCTTTAGAAATCAAAGAATAACTAAGAAAAATTCCTTCATCGGATTTAGCATCAAATTTTCCTAAGGCATCTTTTTCATTCAAGATAAAACACTTACACCCAAAAACTTTAAAATATGAAACATTGGGTTTTTTGTTGTTCCACAACTCATAGGGAGTTTTGGTGAGTAAGGGTCTTACTAGAACTCTATTCAAATTATAGCATGTAGTGTTTACAGCTTCGGCCCAAAAATATTTAGGTAGGCTATATTTATTCAATATGGTTCTCATCATTTCTTGTAAATTTCTATTTTTTTTTTCTACTACTCTATTTTGTTGAGGATTTCTTGGAGTAGAGAAGTTGTGATTATATCCATTAAATTCATAAAATTCTTGAAAATCATGGTTTTGAAATTCACCACCATGATCACTTCTAATTGATGAAATCATAGAACTCTTTTCATTTTGAACAAGTTTACAAAACTTGGTGAAATATCTAAAGCATTCATTTTTATGTTTTAAGAAATAAGTTCATGTGTATCTACTATAGTCATCTACAATAACGAAGGCATATTTGCTACCTCCTAGGCTTGATGTAGAGATTGGTCTGAGCAAGTCCATATGGATCAATTGCAAGGGCCTAGAGGTGCTTATTTGATTCTTAGATTTGAAATTACCCTTAATTTGTTTTCCTAATTAACAAGCATCACACACATTATCTTTGATGAACTTGTTATGAGGAATTCCTCTTACAAGTTCTTTGGATGATATTTGAGTGATTAGTTTCATGTTAGCATGACCTAATCTCCTATGCCATAGCCAAGCATCCTCATTCAAAACCGAGAAACACATTTCATTGCAAAGATCATTGATGTCAATGGTGTATACGTTATTTTATTTCAATGCAATCATAGATGTGTTTTTGTGTAGTTTTTCAATGGTGCAAGCATTAGATTCGAATTTGATAATATATCCTTTATCACATAATTGACTAATGCTCAAGATGTTATATGTTTTAAACTATCAAGTAACAAAACATCTTCAATAAAGAAGTTGAATTTGTTACCTATGGTTCATTTACCAATGATTTTACCCTTGTTGTTATCTTTGAATGTGACATAGCCTTCGTCTATGCTAGTGAACTTAGAGAATTGAGATGGATCTCCGGTCATATGCCTTGAGCATTTACTATCAAGGTACCATCTCTTGCTCCTAGCTTGTGATGATGTATGTTTCTATAAGAAATGATGATTTTTAGGTACCCATTTACTTTTGGGTGCCTAAAAAACTGATCTAAATTATTTATCATGTTGCATAGAATTTATCATGGTTCCTTTAGTAACCCAAATCAGTTTGTTCGGACTAGTTTTCTTGAATGGACAATGATAAGTTTTATGTTCATGTTTGCAACAAAAGTTGCATTTGCTTTGGGGTCGAACATGTAAGATAGGGTCTTTAACAAAGGTGGTTAGATTTTGGTGAGGACTTCTCACAAACCCAATTCTACTTCTTTTAGAAACGTGACCCTTATTTGTAAGGATCATGTTTAAAGACTTGCTACCAACCTCGAATTTCTTCAAGGTGTCCTTAAGTAGCAAGTTCTCCTTTTGGAGAGTTTCTAGATCATGACATTTTATACATGGAGCTAAGCTATCATAATATTCAGTTTTTAATTTATCGAAATTACAAGTAAGACTATCATGCTCATTTTTTAGCAATTTGTATTTTCTACTAATAGTTTTGCATTCATCAAATAAGTCATAGAAGGCATTTAATAATTCGTCAAATAATAAATCTGTATCAATTAAATTCGTTACCTCCTCTCCGATGGCCATTAGGGCATAATAAGCAACTTGCTCGGTGTTGGACTCCTCTTCTTCGGACGGGCTTGAGTCATCCCATGTTGCTTTGAGCACCTTCTTCTTTGGTGTTCTCTTCTTGGCTTGAGGACAATCACTTTTGTAGTGTCCCGGCTTCTTGCATTCGTAGCAAATAACTTGGTCCTTTCTAGGTTCAAATTTATTTTTTGTCATTTTTAAACTTATTTTTTTTAATGAATTTTTTAAATTTCCTTGTTAGAAGTGCCAAGTCATCGTCATAGTCCTCATCACTTGAGTTTTCTCTCAAGTGGTCTTCTGAAGTTCTAAGTACCATATCCTTCCTGTTCTTTGGAAGGATGTCTTCTTGCTCTTCATGAGCTTTGCAAGTCATTTCGTAGGTCATTAATGACTCGATTAATTCTTCAAGAGGGAAGTTGTTTAAATCTTTAGCCTCTTGAATAGTAGTGACTTTAGGGTCCCAACTCTTTGGAAAGGATCTTAGAATCTTATTTACGAGCTCAAAATCCAAAAAACTTTTGCTGAGTCCTTTTAAGCCATTAACGATATCCGTGAAACGGGTGTACATATCGCCTATAGTCTCGCTCGGTTTCATTCGAAAAAGTTCAAAAAAATGTATCAAAAGATTGATTTTTGACTCTTTCACTCTTCTTGTGCCTTCGTGAGTCACTTCGAGTGTATGTAAAATATAAAATGTGGTTTTACAAACCGAAACACGATTGAACTCGTTTTTATCAAGCGTATAAAATAAGGCATTCATAGCCTTTGCATTAAGAGTGAAAGTCTTCTTCTCCGATTCATTCCAATCGATCATTGGAAGAGAAGACTTTGAAAATCCATTTTCAACAAGATTCTAAAGTTCAAAATCCATGGAAATAAGAAAGATCCTCATTCGAGTCTTCCAATAGGTATAGTCCATCCTATTGAACATGGGTGGATGCATAATAGAGTGGCCCTCTTGGTTTTCGGCATATGCCATCTCTCTTGGGTTTTAATCCAATTGAGAGTTAATCTTGCTTTAATACCAATTATTAGGATTAAGAGCACTAAGAGGGGGGGGGGGTGAATTAGTGTAGCGGAAAAACCAATGTCGGTTTAAAAACTTTCGTATGATAAAATTGTTTCTGATGTAAAGTCATTTTTGGAAACTTAACTTGAAAGATAGTTTATAAAGGAGTACAGCAAAAGTAACGAGGAAGTAAAGCACATATGGAGGTTTACAGTAAGGTAAATAGCAAGAATAAATGCAAACCAGAGAGCACGACAATTTTAGAGTAGTTCGATCAATCATGACCTATATCCACTTTTGGCTTCCTCCTTTGATGAGGTCACCGACGTCCACTAGAGGCCTTCCTTCAATAGGCGAAGGCTAACCACCCTTTTATAGTTTCACTCCTTTTGACGGGTTTAGGAGACAACCCTTATAGATTTTTCACTCCTCTCTTGAATGATCAAAACTTGGAAGAAATGAGGGAGAAGAATTTTTGGCTTTTACAACACTTTTGAGCTCTAGAATTCACAGAATAAGATCAAGATTTTGATGCCCTTTCATGCATGAAAGGGTGGGATATATATAGGCCCCAAATAGATTTGAATTTAGAGCTCAAAACTGTCATCTCCCGGATTTTCGGGGTCCTGGCGATACTACCACTAGACTGGGCGGCACGACCGCTTGACAGAGCTCAGAGACCGAGCTCTGGCGGTACCACTGCCTGACTTGGGCGGTACCATCACCTGGCAGAGCTCGGAGACTGAGCCCCTGGGCGGTGCCACCGCCGACCCAAGCGGTACCACCGCCGGCCAAGAAATCTGGGTCCGAATGGGCTAATCCATTCGGCCCAATTTGGGTTTGTCAAGGGCCCAATTGCCCTAAGATTAAGTTAATGGGATCACCTCCCATTTCTAACTTAATCATCATGCTAACTATGATATTTTAAGACATTATACTACAGCTTGCTCCGGTGCATCAATCGCTTCTACCAACGAGCTTTCGGCGAACTTCCGACAAACATCCGACGAATCCTCGGCGATGCTCCGGCGGACTTCCGGCAAACTCCTGGACTTGCAACGATCCACTTGGTGAGTTTCGATGAGCTTCTTTGGCAAGCTCTTGGACTTCTCGGATTTGTTCTCGCAGAACCTCCGATGACCATCCGGACTTTCGTCGAACTCTCGAACCCTCAACGTGATCATGGTCTTGACTCCGGCGTAACTCCTACTACATGTCTTACTTTCATCGTAGTTAATCCTGCACAGTTATCTCAACATATGGATTAGACAACAAATGACAATTGACTTCATCATCAAAATCCGAGATCCAACACCTATGACTAGCAATCTCCCACTTAAACTAAAGCGAATCACCTGTGACGCTCAAAGACAATTTGAGATAACGACTTTGTTAGTGGATCTACAATGTTATCTTCGGAAGTAACTCTTTCCACTACTACATTTCCTCAGGTCATGATCTCTCCAATAAGTTAGAACCTCCTTAGAATATTTCTGATGAGACCCGGGTTCTCTTATTTGAGTAATCTCCCTGTAATTATCATAATATAAGGAATCAGCTCCTCGCTACTTAGCCCGACTTCTATATCCGTGATGAACTTATTCATCTAGACTACCTCATTTGCTGCCTCTGCTGTAGTAATATACTCTGCCTCTATAGTCGAGTCAGCAGTAGTATCTTGCTTGAAACTCTTCCAGCACACTACTCCTCCATTCAAGGTGTACATATACCCTGAATTCAACTTGCTATCATCGACATCAGACTGAAAACTCGAGTCTGTGTAGCCTTCAACCTTGAGGCTACTACATTCATATACTAGTAAAAGATCCTTAGTCCTTCTCAAGTACTTAAGGATACACTTTATTGCTTTCCAGTGCTCCAAGCCTGAATCTGCCTAATATCTGCTCGTGACACTCAGAGCATACGCTATATCAAGCCTAGTACATAGCATGACATACATGATAGACCCTATTGCTGAGGCATAAGGTATCATATCCATGTTCGTCTTTTCTTCAGGAGTCTTTGGGGACATACTCCTAGAAAGCGATATCCCATATCTCATCGGTATGAGACCTCTTTTGGAATTTTTCATGCCAAACATTTTGACAATGGTTTTTATGTGCATGGATTGGGATAAGCCAAGCATTCTCTTGGATCTATCTTTATAGATCTGAATCCCCAAGATATAGGATGCTTCCCTTAAATCTTTCATGGAGAAGTGTCTAAATAACCAAGCCTTTATTGTGGATAACATTCCTACGTCATTCCCAATGATTAGGATGTTATCCATATATAACATCAAAAAGGTAATAGTGCTCCCACTTTCCTTCCTGTACACACAAGGCTCATCTTTGTTCTTAACGAAGTCATAAGATCTGATTGCCTCATCAAATCTTATGTTCCAACTTCGGGAAGCTTACTTTAGTCCATAAATATATCTAAGCAACCTGCATAACTTTTCTAGGCAGTTCTTGGGCATGAATCCCTCGAGTTGTATCATAGACACCTCCTCTTCGAGGTTCCCATTGAGGAATGCGGTTTTCACATCCATCTGCCAGATCTTATAATAATAGTGTGCTACAATAGCCAATAGAATTTGGATGGATTTTAGCATTGCTACGGGTGAGAAGGTTTCGTCATAGTCAACACCTTGCCTTTGACGATACCCCTTAGCCACTAGCCTTGCTTTATAGGTCTCTACCTTTCCATCTACTCCGATCTTTTTCTTAAAGATCCACTTGCAACCGATGGGTACAATACCTTCGGGCGCATCAACTAGGTTTCAAACCTTGTTGGAGTACATAGAATCCATCTTAGAATTCATGGCTTCTTGCCACTTCCCTGAGTCTATACTCATAATAGCCTCCTCGTAGGTTTGAGGATCAATATCCTCAACATCCTCTCCTCTAATATGTCCCATATATCTCTCAAGAGGATGAGATACTCTGTCAAACCTACATAAAGTTGGAACTTGTGTATTAGGTACCTGAACTGACTCAGGCTGTAGAGTGGTGCTTGAGTTAGGTTCTCCAACCTCACTCAACTCTATCATGCTCTTACTATCTCCACCAAGAATGTGTTCCTTCTCAAGGAACACTGCTCTCTTGACTACAAAAACCTTTTGGTCCTCGAGATGATAGAAATAATACCCACAAGTTTCCTTGGGATATCCCACAAACTTGCACCGCTCCATCCTTGATTGTAACTTATCGGGGTTGTGTCTTTTAACGTGGCCAGGGTAGCCCCAAATCTTAACAACCTTAAGATCGAGCTTCTTTCCTTTCTATATCTTATATGGTGTAGACACTACCGACTTAGTTGGAACTCTGTTCAAAATGTAAACTGCGGTCTCTAAGGCATATCCCCAAAATGAGATGGGTAGGTCAGTGAAACTCATCATGGACCATACCATGTCTAACAGCGTATGATTTCTCCTTTCAGACACACCATTGAGCTGAGGTGTATAAGGAGGTGTCTATTGGGATAATATCTCATGGTCCTTGAGGAACTGAGTAAACTCTGTACTTAAGTACTCACATCCTCGATCTGATCGAAGAGTCTTGATACTCTTTCCAATCTAGTTCTCCACTTCATTTTATACTCTCTGAATTTCTCAAAGGCTTCGGACTTGTACTTCATTAAGTACACATATCCATACCTTGAGAAATCATCGGTAAAGGTAATGAAGTAGGAGTAACTACCAATGGCATGAGTTGACATGGGTCTACATACATCACTATGTATGAGTTCCAACAGCTTAGTGGCTCTCTCTCCAGTTCCACTAAATAGAGAGTTGGTTGGTTTTCATCGAAGGCAAGGCTCGTAAGTTGTATATGACTCATAGTCGAATGGATCTAGATATTCATCATTTAACAACTTTTGAATCATTCCCTCATAGATGTGACCTAGCCTACAATGCCACAAGTATGCACTGTTCACCTCATCTCGTTTTCTCTTAGACATACTTACATTCATGATATGTGTAGTAGTGTCTAGCATAAACAAACCGTTATGCAATATTCCTCTCGCCAATCTCCCCTCGGCTTTGCTAGAATCTACAACAAATTGCAAATGTGATAAGCAATACTGGTATCCAATACCAATGCACTATCACAAAAATCTAACAACTAGAGATTGATCATGAATGTACTTGAAGCTTCTCCAAGCTTCTATTTCGCCCTCTCTGCAAGGTACTCTTTGCAGTTCCTTTTCTAGTGCCCATCTTTGTCATAGTGGAAGCATTGGTCTTTGTCCTTTGCTTGGTCTTTCTTAGCAACCTTTGCTTTACCTGGTCTGCCCTTGCCCTTGCCCTTCTTAAGGGACATTTCCACTTTCATTTTTTTTCTGGTCTCACCAGCGTAGAGAACTGGCTTCTCTTTCTTAATAGTACTCTCTGCCTTCCTCAACATATTAAGGAGCTATGGGAGAGTCACTTTAAGCTTGTTCATATTAAAATTCATTATGAACTGTGAAAAGGAATCTGGTAGGGACTGAAGCACAATGTCCACATATAAGTTATCCTCTAGGACCATTCCTAGATATGTGAGTTTCTCTATCCACTCAATCATTTTTAGGATATGGTTCTGAACCGGTGTCCCCTTAGTCATCCTAGCATGGAAGAGGCTCTAGGATATCTCATATCGTTGAGTCCTTTCCTATTCCTCAAATAATTTATGGCCGTATAGGAGAATGAATATGGCATGAATCTTTTCATGTTGTCTCTGTAACTTAGGAGTCATAGAGCCCAACATGTAACACTAAGCAAGAGTGGAGTCATCAATGTACTTCACGTAGCGAGTGATCTCATCCTCGCTTGCCCCTTCCTCGGGCGTAGGCATCACTGTATCAAGGATGTATGTGATTTTCTTTACCGTGAGAATAATTCTTATGTTGCGGAGCCAATCCATATAATTTGGACCAGTGAGGCGGTTGACATCGGGTATGCCACGTAAGGGATTTGAAATGTGACATTTTCTAAACATAAAAATGTAGCAAAAATAAATAACATGCAAATTTTATAAAAAATAAACAATCAAGATATTGACTTCTATCTTAATATGCTCCCACTATTTTACTTGCGAGTCACGTGATACCCTCAACACGTGAAACGGAAGTCTCCGGTAGTCTTCTAGTGGGGATTAGGATTCAATCAGCATCTTAGTGTAACCTCGAGGGACTCGACCAATCACACTAAGCCCAAAAGGTAGACAACTCTTGCCGATCACAACTTCTTGTGATTCCCATGTTGTTCGGTCTCCGAATCACCATGGTCTTGAGGGATTCGACTAACCATGATGCTCGGTTAAGTCAACACCTTCGTTACAAGAAGAGTCTGATTTGATGATATACCCTCGAGGGACTTGACCAAGTATACCATGTCCTCAGGTCACTGGTGACATATCTATGTCATAAGCAAGATAGTGAATCGCGATATAGGAGAGCCTCCTCATGTGATTACAACTTAATCATAAGCATGCAAATCCAACAATAAATAAGAAATATAATGGAGGCTCGTAGGCCTCAATAATCATAATCATAAGTATACATATTACACGGTCCATGATCATGTTAGGATCAAGAGCACTAAGAGGGGGGGGGGGGGGGGGTGAATTAGTGCAGCGGAAATCTTTCAACGATAAAACATGTTTGAATGATAAAAACGATTTCGGTGTGAAAGCCGATCCTAAGATTACTTCAACTTAAGATTAAGCGAGATGATGTTGAAATCAATCTATGAAGGCAGTTTGCAGTTATGATAAAAATCAGAATATAAGCGCAAACTGAAATACGACGTTCGTATGAAGAAGCTGATTTACATCTAAATGCTGATTTATAAATCACTTGATTAGGCGAGATGCAGTTTAAGCATGGATATAAAGGCAGTTTGCAGTTATGATTGAAATCAAAATGTAAACGCAAACTGAAATATGATGATCGTATGAAAAACCAGATTTACGTCTAAACGCTGATTCGGAAAGTGCAAAGCTTAAAACTCGATTGTATATGCGCAGAAAGCAGTAAGCTTTAGAGGAGGTTTGCAGTAAAGATAATATGCTCAAAGTAAATGCAAACCGAGATTTAGAGTGGTTCGGTCAATCTTGACCTACTCCACTTTTGGCTTCCTCCATCGACGAGGTTACCGACGTCAACTAGAGGCCTTCCTTCAATAGGCGAAGGCCAAACACCCTTTTACAGTTTCACTCCTTTTGACGTGCTTAAGAGACAACCCCTACAGAATTTTCTCTCCTCTCTTTACAACTCAGAACTTGGAAGAAAAGAGGGAGAAGAACTTTTGGCCTTTACAACAATTTTGAGCTCTAAGAATCACAGAAAAAGATCAAGATTTCGGTGTGTCTTCTGTGCTTTCTTAGTGCTGAATGGGTGGGGTATTTATAGGCCCCAACCTAGTTCAAATTTGGAGCTCAAAACTGTCAATTCCCGGAATTCCGGGATCAGGCGGTTGCACCTCCTGACTGGAGCGGTTGCACCGCCTGGCAGAGCTCGAAGACTGAGCCTCTGGGTGGTGCCACCTATGTCAAGGGCGGTTGCACCTCCTGCCAGAGCTCGAAGACTGAGCTCAGGCAGTTGCACCTCCTGACTGAGGCGGTTGCACCGCTTGGCAGAGCGCGAAGACCGAGCTCAAGCGGTGCCACCTCCTGTCAGGGGAGGTTGCACCGCCCAGTCTCGCTCGGAGACTGAGCCCAGGCGGTGCTACCTCCTGGTTGGGGCAGTTGCACCGCTCAGTCTCGCTGGGAGACTTAGCCCAGGCGGTGCCACCTCCTGGCTTGGGCGGTTGCACCTCCCACAACAATCAAGGTCTTAATGGGTTGATCCATTCGGCCCAATTTGGGTTTTTCAGGGGCCCAATTGTCCCAAGATTAAGTTAATAGGATCACCTCCCATTTCCAACTTAATCATTATGCTAACTACGATTTTTCCTAAGACATTTATTGTAACTTGCTTCGGTGGGTCAATCGCTTTTTCCGGTGAGCTTCTGGCGAACTTCCGTCGATCATCCGATGAACCCTCGGTGATGCTCCTGCGGACTTCCGGCAAACTCCTGGACTTGCGATGATTCACTTGGTGAGTTCCGACGAGCTTCTTTGGCAAGCTTATGGACTTCTTGGATTTGTTCCCGTAGAACCTCCGACGACAGTCCGAACTTCCGTCGAACTCTCGAACTCCCAATGTGATCATTGTCTTGACTCCGGCGCAACTCCTGCTTCATGTCTAACTTTCATCATAGTTAATCCTGCACATGTAAACAAAGCTTCGATCGAGACAATTAATCCTAAGCAATTAACCAAGTTGTTTGGCATGTCATTGGTCCCTCGACGCTTCGTCCGATTCTTCGGCGCATCGTCCTCTCCTACAGCCTATTGCCCAATCGACCAGTTGACTCTGCAACTCCGATATCCTTGGCACAATACCCGCTCTTCTTGGCCCGATGCCCGAGTCCATGGCCCGAAGCCTTCTGTCGATACGTCGACCGATCTACCGGCCCGACATCCAATCTTCTGACATGTTCCTCCGGCACAACATGATTTTCCTGCTTTAATTGTCTCATCCTGATCAAAGCATCCTGCGTCACTCAAAACGTAGATTAAATCATAAATATATATTAAGTAGTTTCATCATCAAAATACGAGATTCAATAATCTCCCCCTTTTTGATGATGACAACTACTTGATGACGGAGTTAACCTTAACTCCCGGAGTTTAAACAAACTCCCCCTATCAATATGTCATATTGATAGAACCTTGAATTCAAACTGAATTCAAGTCATTGCAATATTCATCATGAATACTTGCAACTCGTCATCATAAACTTATGCATAACATCATACTTCTCCCCCTTTGTCATCAACAAAAAGGAGAAGTACAATAATCAAGCGTTTGTGATATTGGTTCAACTCATTGCATGAAAAACATAATATCAAGTTTTATCATCATGCAAGTTTGCTATTATCAAATATCAACATGTAAAACTGTGATGTAAGCTTTTGATATCATAACGTAAACATTTCAAGTGTTTATCAATTGTAGCATTTCATCACATGGTAAGATATCAACGTGTAAAATTACGATATAAGTTTTTGACATCTTAACACATGATGCAGACATGGCATAATGCAAATTTGGCAATCATAGCATCAATTCATATATTTCTCCCCCTTTGTTATCAACAAAAAGGAGAACGATATAAGCAAATTTTAAGCATAAGTGCGATGCCATAAGCAGGTTCATGTCATTTTTCAACAAAGAGTGATAAGATACCAAATATTCAAACATCTCAAGGAAAATGTGACATGGAGATAGCTTTGAAAACTTCTTCCATTTTATTTGTTATTTTCTTTTTGCACGAAGAAGGAAAGCTATTTCTGAGCTTACTCGAATGAAGTTAAAATCGATAAGATATTAAAGCACGCTTCATTTTCACAAGTATCAAGATATGTATCAAATCCTTGTACGTAAAAATGACTTCCTTTTTCAAGAAGGAATTTATAAGCAAAAATCATTTCATCAAATCCATTTCTCAAAACAAAATATTGTTCACATGATAAGTGTATGAGAGATGTATTTGCTAGTTGATTCTATATGTCAAAAATCAATGATATGAATTAAACTTGATATGACATATGCTTATTAAGTCTGGAAGAGGATAATTTGAAAATCCAATGGTTAGGATACCAATAGTTAAGAGAATCTGAAAATGAAATTAACACTTTCATGCATTCGGACAAGGCTGTGCTATTGATTTTCAAATACAATCATGAGGACAAAACATGCTTATTATCATGGAAATTTTTGTATTCAAAGCACATAATTTCCAACCTGTTATTAGGGCATGTAATTGTGTAAAATCATCATGGCAATCGAGTGATTTGATCATTCAATCAAGAAAGTCCAAAAATTAATTTTAACAAGTTCAATCATTTGGACATATTTTTGCCATAGTTTTTCAAATACAATCATGAAGATAAGACATGCTCATCATCATAGTAGTACGATAGTAAGTTTACAATATACAAGCTAGCAAAAAAATTTTTTAACATTTTAAGACACGCAAGCTAGCAATTTTCTCTTTGAGATATGCATATTAGCAACTCTTTCTCCCCCTATGTCATTGGCAAAAAGAAGGAAGACCCTTTACATTAATTTCTAAATCATGACAAAGGTAGGTTTCAATCTTGTTTGTGCATCATTATATTTTCAAAACATATAAACTCATTATTATATGATAGCTTATCATGCACAATATGTCAAACCATCTAACATGATACAAATATTTATTTTCAAAGTATTTATCACTATTTTCATGTATGATAATAAAGTGTTCATGATACCGAACATTAAATCAATATTTTTTAAGTATTTATCACTTCATTTTGATCATGATACCAAACATTCATCATTTAGAGCATTCATGACATTAAATCACCATTTATAATACTTCATTTTAGCAACAACTCATAGCATTTTAAATCATGATTCACATCATATGCAATACATCACATCATAATTAAAAAGCTCAAGTATTGCGTGCATCATTGCAAATCATAAATGTTTCATATCATGATGGTATCAATTTTGTTAAATTATATCCTACCATGTATGATCATAACTTTTCATCAAAATAAATTAATGAATATTTCATGTATTCATATCATCACATAAGGAATATCAAGAAGAAAATAATTGGGTGATGAGATAAACCTTTCATGAATACAAAGAATTACATAAAAATCATATCATGAATACAAGGAATACAGGTCACAATCATTCAAGAGAAAACTCATCATTCATTTTTAATTCATTCAATTTGACAAATCATGATCATGATTTTGATAAAACTCATTTCAAATTTAAATCATCAAAATCATTTTTATGGCTCACAAAATTTATAACATAAATAGATTCATGATTTTATTGATAATATATTTTTCCCCCTTTTTTAAGTGTTTCATCTTAAGTGATTGATTTCATGTTAGCATGCCTTTTCATTTATGTCAAATCAAAACATGCATCAATTTTTAAAGCCACTGTTATTATCATGAAAATCGATAATCCATAATTATCAAGAATCATCATACATAATTTCAAAAATATATACTCATTAATCATAACTTCAAATTAAACATGATTCAAACTCGAGAAATAACAATGGACATCAACATGATACACATTATTACTTCTTAACCATGATTTCATATTTTCAATCAAAATTATTTTGTTTGTTTATCATAAAATATGCAATATTATCATTTACTAGCATGATCATAATATATATATTTTTAAACATTAATTCTAAACTAAAAAAGAAAATACATCATGAAAGCATCAAGTAATTTCAAAATAAATTAGGGGGATTTCGATTACCTCATCATTGAAAACGATTAAGGCGTAGTTTGCCACCTCGCCTTTCTTGATTTTCTCCTCGTCTTCGGAGGAGCTCGATTCATCCCACTTTGTGTTCTTCTTCTTTGGCCTCTTCCTTCGTTCAAGTTTATTGTTTATTTTAGATTTTTGTTTAATAAACTTATTAAGATTTAGTGTTCGAAGTTCAAGTTCATCATTGTCCTCATCACTTGAGTCATCGCTCAAGTGGTATTCATTTGTCCGGAGTTCCAAATCCTTCCTGTTCTTTGGAAGGTGATTTTGTTCATCATGTTCATCATGTGCATTGTGCACCATTTCATATGTCATCAACGAACCAATTAGTTCTTCAAGTGGTAAGTTGTTTAGGTTTTTAGCTTCTTGTATTGCAGTTACTTTTGAATCCCACTTCTTAGAAAGAGAACGCAAAATCTTGTTTATGAGTTCAAAATCCGAAAAATATTTTCCAAGAGCTCTTAAACTATTGACAACATCCGTGAAACGGGTGTACATGCTGCCTATAGTCTCGCTTGGTTACATTCGAAAAAGCTCAAAATCATGCAATAAAATGTTAACTTTCGAGTCTTTGACTCTACTAGTTCCCTCGTGCGTGATTTCAAGTGTTCGCCAAATGTCAAAAGCCGTTTCGCACGTAGAAATCCGATTTGAACTCGTTTTTGTCCAAAGCGCAAAATAAGGCATTCATAGCCTTTGCGTTTAAAAAAAAATACTTCTTCTCCAAATCCGACCATTCGTTCATCGGTTTAGAGGGAAGTTGAAAACCGTTTTCAACAATATTCCACAAATCCAAATTCATAGAAATCAAGAAAACTCTCATTCGAGTTTTCCATTAAGTGTAGTCCGTCCCATTGAACATGGGTGGATGTGTAATAGAATGGCCCTCTTGGTTTCCGGCGAATACCATCTCTCTTGGGTTTTAATCCGTTTGAGAGTTAACCCCGCTCTGATACCAATTGTTAGGATCAAGAGCACTAAGAGAGGGGGGGGGGGGGGGGGGGAGGGGGTGAATTAGTGTAGCGGAAATCTTTCAACGATAAAACACGTTTGAATGATAAAAACAATTTCGGTGTGAAAGCCGATCCTAAGATTACTTCAACTTAAGATTAAGCGAGATGACGTTGAAATCAATCTATGAAGGCAGTTTGCAGTTATGATGAAAACCAGAATATAAGCGCAAACTGAAATACGACGTTCGTACGAAGAAGCTGATTTACGTCTAAATGCTGATTCGTAAATCACTTTATTAGGCGAGATGCAGTTTAAGCATGGATATAAAGGCAGTTTGCAGTTATGATTGAAATCAAAACGTAAACGCAAACTGAAATATGATGATCGTACGAAAAATCAAATTTACATCTAAACGCTGATTCGAAAAGTGCAAAGCTTAAAACCCGATTGTATATGCGCAGAAGGCAGTAAGCTTTAGAGGAGGTTTGTAGTAAAGATAATATGCTCAAAGTAAATGCAAATCGGGATTTAGAGTGGTTCAGTCAATCTTGACCTACTCCACTTTTGGCTTCCTCCACCGACGAGGTTACCGACGTCAACTAGAGGCCTTCCTTCAATAGGCGAAGGCCAACCACCATTTTACAGTTTCACTCCTTTTGACGGGCTTAGGAGACAACCCTTATAGAATTTTCTCTCCTCTCTTTACAACTCAGAACTTGGAAGAAAAGAGGGAGAAGAACTTTTGGCCTTTACAATAATTTTGAGCTCTAAGAATCACAGAAAAAGGTCAAGATTTCGGTGTGTATTCTGTGCTTTCTTAGTGCTGAATGGGTGGGGTATTTATAGGCCCCAACCCAGTTCAAATTTGGAGCTCAAAACTATCAATTCCCGGAATTCCGGGATCAGGCGATTGCACCTCCTGACTAGAGCGGTTGCACCGCTTGACAGAGCTCGAAGACTGAGCCTTTGGGCGGTGCCACCTCTATCAGGGGCGGTTGCACCTCCTGCCAGAGTTCGAAGACCGAGCTCAGGCGGTTGCACCTCCTGACGGAGGCGGTTGCACCGCCTGGCAGAGCTCGAAGACCGAGCTCAGGCGGTGCCACCTCCTGTCAGGGGAGGTTGCACCGCCCAATCTCGCTCGGAGACTGAGCCCAGGCGGTGCTACCTCCTGGCTGGGGCGGTTGCACTGCCCAGTCTCGCTGGGAGACTTAGCCCAGGCGGTGCCACCTCCTGGCTTGGGCGGTTGCACCTCCCACAGCAATCAGGGTCCGAACGGGTTGATCCATTCGGCCCAATTTGGGTTTTTCAGGGGCCCAATTGCCCCAAGATTAAGTTAATGGGATCACTTCCCATTTCCAACTTAATCATTGTGCTAACTATGATTTTTCCTAAGACATTTACTGCAACTTGCTCCGGTGCGTCAATCGCTTCTTCCGGCGAGCTTCCGGCGAACTTCCGTCGATCATCCGATGAACCCTCGGTGATGCTCCTGCGGACTTCCGGCAAACTCCTGGACTTGCGATGATTCACTTGGCGAGTTCCGACGAGCTTCTTTGGCAAGCTTATGGACTTCTCGGATTTGTTCCCGTAGAACCTCCGACGACTATCTGAACTTCCGTCGAACTCTCGAACTCCCAACGTGATCATTGTCTTGACTCCGGCGCAACTCCTGCTGCATATCTAACTTTCATCGTAGTTAATCCTGCACATGTAAACAAAGCTTCGATCGAGACAATTAATCCTAAGCAATTAACCAAGTTGTCCGGCATGTCATTGGTCCCTCGACGCTTCGTCCGATTCTTCGGCGCATCATCCTCTCCTACAGCCTATTGCCCAATCGACCAGTTGACTCTGCAACTCCGATATCCTTGGCACAATACTCGCTCTTCTTGGCCCGATGCCCGAGTCCACGGCCCGAAGCCTTCTGTCGATACGTCGACCGATCTACCGGCCCGATGTCCAATCTTCTAACATGTTCCTCCGGCACAACATGATTTTCCTGCTTTAATTGTCTCATCCTGATCAAAGCATCCTGCGTCACTCAAAACGCTGATTAAATCATAAACATATATTAAGTAGTTTCATCATCAAAATACGAGATTCAACAGATCATTCGTCCATACATCATACATCACATGTATAAATTATCATCATATAGGACACTAAATAATAATAAAATAATAATCAATTAAACTTTTTAATTAATTAATATTTTCTGAAATCAGGGACATATAGGAAATTTTTAGAATTCTAAGGGGTATTTTCAAAATTTGGATAAGGCCAAAAACTTGAATTTCTCAAATTCCGAGTGGCAAAACTATCTTTTGCCCAGAAAACCCTAAACCCCTTTCTCCCTTTCCCGCACTACAATAGTCGTCGCTGCCGCCACGGTACCGGCGACAGCCTATGCGGTTGTGGGGCATGGGGGCACCGCCCCTTCCCGCGGGCAGCGACTCCCCAGTGGTTGGGTGCTGCCGCAAGCGATTCTGCCCGCGGGCACCGCCCGTAGGCGGTGTTGCCTCGCTGGGCGGCCGCCCCTGTGGGGGTTTTGTCTGCGAGAGCAGCGGCTGCTGCCCTACGATGCCTCAGCCCAAGGGCGTCGCGGCTGCAAGCGCCACTGTCTCAGCACCGCGGCCGCAAGCGACTCTGCCCGGGTCGTTGCTCCCGCGGTGCCTCAGCCCACGGGCGTTGCGGCCGCAGGCGCCACTACCCTACGGTGCCTCAGCCCGCGGGCATTGCGACCGCAGGTGCCGCTGCCCCGTGGCTCCTCTGCCCACGGGTCCAACACCCGTAGGCGCCGCCCTTACGTGCCACCGCTGCAGACGGCCTACGCTAGGGCAGGAATGCCCTAGGGAGATCATATATCCTTGTTTTCTTGCAGATCTAGAGAGGGTGAATGAGGTCAAGCGTCCTCTCTAGCGGTGATCCATACAACAGGGCTGCGACGACACTCTTCAAAACTCCAGGCCTGCTCTGAGGTGGAGAGGGGGAGGAGAATATGAGACGCAAGCAAAGGCGCCTATGAACCACTAATCCCTCCTATTTATAGAGGTCCCCTATCAAACCCTAATGGATCCTCCCTTATTGGGTATTGGATCTGCATCCAACTACCAAAGCCTCTTAGATTAGTGGATCTCTATCCATTAATCTCTTATGGCTCTTATTGGATCTCATCCAGAAGATCCAATAATTCAAGAGCTTATTAGATATCCAATAAGACAAGGGCTCCGACGGATATCTCATATCAGAACCTCTACTCATCACAACGCCTACCATATGTGTGTGACTCTTTAGGCCCAATATCGAGCTGGGCATGAGTCATACCTGTCAGAACTCCTTCTAACTTAGTGAATTATTATCTATATAATAATTCACTCGACTCATCGACTACGGACGTACTAGGCCACTATGCCGTAGTCCCCAGATGATACAGGGGAATCCAATCCAATGGACCTGTTTGTCCTCAGTTATAGTATACCTATAGTCTCTCATCCATCTAATATCCCAGAGACCGTATATCGGGCATGGTGCTGTCAGACCCATATGGTTTCTACTCGAGTCTCGCTCTCATCATATTCTCTTAGAGAACTCTTTCTCTCTTAATTCGAATGACCCTAGCTAGGAATTTGTCTGAGCAAGAACATATGGGATATTCCTCTCATAACACCGAGAGTAGATGATCCTCTATTGACACTCAATAACCCTCGTAAGGTCTACTGCCACTCCCAATGACCAGTTGTACTAGATTTGAGACATCCAAACCTACAAGTTTGGTATCAAAGAGTGGAACACTAATACAGGATATCCTTGGTGTCTTAAGTCTAAGGACCAAATACAACACTAGGACTACGGAATCGTTGTCTGACAATAAGGCATCATCAACCATCCAGTATTCCCTAAGCGGATCAATCAGTGAACTCATTCTCTAATGAGCACTTGTACTATATCCCTAGTGTCCCCACACGAGCAGCTATAAGACTAGCTGCATCCATCATATGGACGTGTATATAACACACCAGTCTGTCCGGTTATCTTGATATCCCTCTCGAGTAACTTATGACCAAGATTATTTAGGATCTGTGTTTAAAGGTGAATCAGTCTCATTATCGTGATCTCATCACGATCCGATTCCATTGCATAAATCCAAGGACATCACAATATATACATGCTTATATGCAACAGTCAATATAAAGTGATAAATGCAAAAATATAATAAGCAAAAAGATTCCATGTCAAATCACACGTGCCATCACTAAAGTGATTAGCTTGCTGGGCACGTATGACTAGCATGTACACTCTGAATAGAGGAGTAGTGTGCTGAAAGAGTTATAAGCAAGATACTACTATTGACTCAACCACAAAGACGGAGTACATTATTGTAGCAAAGGCAGCAAAGGAGGGAGCCTGGATGAAAAAGTTCATTACGGATCTAGGAGTCATGCCAAGCAACGAGGAGCTGATTCCCTTATATTGCGACAATAACAGGGCAATTGCTCAAGCAAAAAAACCTAGATCTCATCAGAAGTGTTCTTATGAGGTTCCAGCTTATTAGAGAGATCGTGGCCCGAGGAGATATAGAAATGGAAAGAGTTTCATTCGAAGATAATATCACAGATCCACTAACAAAGTCGTTTTATCAAATTGTCTTTTAACGTCATAGGGGTCTGATGGGGATCAGACACATAGGTGGTTGGCTTTAGATCAAGTGGGAGATTGCTAGTCATATGTGCCAAACAAGCCAATCATGTGAGTGATGACACTTATTGTTGAATCTCGGATTTTGATGATAAAATCAATTGATGGGTTAATTGATCTAATCCATATTATTGAGTTAAGTGTGCAGGATTATCTACGATAACCAGAAAACATAAAGCAAGAATACCGGAGTCAAGTTCGATGGACGTTTAAGAGACCGAAGAATCGTCGGAGATGCTGCCGGAACCAACCGAGAAGAAATCGGGAACCTGTCGGAATTTTCGGAAGTTTGCCGAAGAGATCGTCGGAGGTTCACGGAGATCACCGAGAAGGCTCGGCTACTCGTTAAAGTCATCACAAGATCAGGAGCTTGCTAGGAGTTCGTCGGAAGAAGTTTATCGGAAAGCTCGTCGGAACAAGACTCAACGTTCGCGGTTGAAAACTTGCTTATGATGTTTTTAGTTATGTAGTTCACATGTAATTAGGATTAGGATTAAGAGATAATCCTATATCCTGGTTAAGGGCCAATTGGGCCCAAAATTAGACTTGGTTTGGGCTAAAATTAAAGCCCAACCAGTGAACCGAAGGGTCTGGCGGTGGCACCGTCAGACTGGGCGGTTGCACCGCCCAACACCTGAGAGCTAGGCGGTGGCACCGCCAGTCTATTGTCAGTGTCAGACACTGACAGGCGGTGGCACCGCCAGCATCGAGAACCAAAGAGAATTCAAATTTTGGAGCCCAAATTTGAATCCTCTTGAGGCCTATAAATACCCCTCAAATCTCACTTGAGATAACAACTTTTTGAGAAGCAATTGATTGAGAGAAAGGTCTTAGAAAAGTCTTAGCTAGTCTTATTTTCAATTTGCTAGAGTGTTCACCTCTTTCTTTCTTGCTGAAAATTTGTAAGAGTGTAAACCGCTTGTAAAAAGTTGTAAGAGGAGTATTTGCCCTTCCCCTTCAAAAGATTTGCTAGTGGAAGGTGGGAGCCTCATCGAAGAGGGCCTCGCAAGTGGATGTAGGTCATTTGACCGAACCACTTTAAAATCGGCGTGATCTCTGGTTTGCATTTCATTATTGCTATTTACATTACTGCAAACCTTCTTACGTGCTTTATTTCCTCATTACCTTTGCTGCACAACTTTACGAACACGCTTTCAAGTTAAGCACTTCCGAGTTCGATTTTTATCGTATGAAAGATTTGTCAAAACTGACATTTTAATCCGCTGCACTAATTCACCCCCCCCCCCCCCCTCTTAGTGCCGCTCCGATCCTAACAATTGGTATCAGAGCTAGGCTCACTCTCAAATTTGGTTTGATACCCAAGAGAGATGGCTTACTCCAACATACATGAGGGTCTTTCTATCACACGTCCACCTTTGTTTAATGGGTTGGATTATAATTATTGGAAGACTCGTACGAGGTTCTTCCTCATTTCCATGGATTTCGAGCTTTGGACTATTATTGAAAATGGATTTCAAAAATTTTCTCTTCCGATGAGCGAATGGAATGAATCAGAGAAGAAGGTTTTTGCTTTAAACGTAAAGGCTATGAATGCCTTATTTTGTGCACTAGACAAAAATGAATTTAATCGTGTTTAAATTTGTGATTCGGCTTTTGATATTTGGAGAACTCTTGAGGTCACTCATGAAGGCACTAGCCGAGTGAAAGAGTCCAAAATCAACATCCTTATGCACTCTTACGAACTTTTCCGAATGAAACCAAGTGAGTCCATCGGAGACATGTACACCCGGTTCACGGATGTCATCAATGGACTCAAAGCTCTTGGTAAAGATTTTACTAACTTTGAACTAGTAACTAAAATCTTAAGATCTCTCCCTAAAAGTTGGGATCCAAAAGTTACGGCCATTCAAGAGGCCAAAGACCTTAAAACATTCCCTCTTGAAGAACTTATTGGGTCTCTAATGACCTACGAAATGACATGTCAAGCTCATGACGATCTCGAGAACCCCCTTCTAAAGAACAGGAAGGATATGGCACTCACATCACAAGAAGACCACTTGAAAGGAACATCAAGTGATGAGGATAGTGACAATGATATTGCACTTTTGACTCAAAAATTTAAAAAATATATAAGAAAGAACAAATTTAAAAATAATACAAAAAATAAATTCGAACACAAGAAGGACCAAGTGATTTGCTATGAGTGCAAAAAACCAGGACACTACAAGAACGATTGTCCTCAATCTAAAAAGAGAACATCAAAGAAGAAGGCGCTCAAGGCAACATGGGATGATTCAAGCGCGTCCGAAAAAGAGGAGTCCAACACCGAGCAAGTTGCTCATTACACCCTAATGGCCATCGGAGAAGAGGCAACAGATTTAATTGATGCAGATTTACCTTATCATTAATTATTAAATGCCTTCCATGAGTTATTTGATGAATGTAAGACAATTAATAGAAAATATAAATTGCTAAAAAAGGAGCATGATAGTCTCACTTGTAATGTCGAAAAATTAAAGATTGAATATCATGATAGTTTAGCTCCATGTATAAAATGTCATGATCTAACTCTCCAAAAGGAGAACATGCTACTTAAGGACACCTTGAAGAAATTCGAGGTTGGTAGCAAGTCTTTGAACATGATCCTTACAAATAAGAGTCACGTTCCTAAAAGAAGTGGAATCGGATTTGTGAGAAGTCCTCACCAAAATCCAATCACCTTCATTAAAAGCCCTATCTTACATGTTCGGGACCAAAGCAATTGCAACTTTTGTTGCAAATATGGACATAAAACTTATAAATGTCCATTCAAGAAAATTAGTCTGAAAAAACTAATTTGGTTTCCTAAAGGAACCATAATCAATTCTATGTAATATGATGAACAAGTTAAATCAATTTTTAAGGCACCCAAAAGAAAATGGGTACCTAAAAATAATCCCTTCTTGTAGAAACATACACCATCACAAGCTAGGAGCAAGAGATGGTATCTAGATAGTGGATGCTCAAGACATATGACTGGAGATCCATCTTATTTCTCTATGCTCACTAGCAAAAAAGAAGGGTACGTCACCTTCGGAGACAACAACTAAGGCAAAATCATTGGCAAGGGAACCATAGGTAACAAATTAAAATTTTCTATTGATGATGTCTTACTAGTTGATGGATTGAAATATAATCTCTTGAGTGTTAGTCAATTATGCGATAAAGGTTATATCATTAGATTTGAATCAAATGTGTGTATTATTGAAAAACCAAACTATAACATAACTATGATTGCATTAAAACAAAATAATGCCTACACCATCAACCTTGATGAACTAAGTAATGAAATGTGCTTCTCTGCTTTAAATGATGATGCTTGGCTTTGGCATAGGATACTAGGCCATGCAAGTATGAAACTAATATCTAAGATCTCATCTAGAGAATTAGTGTGAGGAATTCCAAATATAAAGTTTATTAAGGACAAAGTATGCGATGCATGTCAACTAGGTAAACAAATAAAAACTAGTTTCAAACCAAAAACTCAAATTAGCACCACTAGACCATTACAATTGATTCATTTGGACTTATTTAGACCAATTGACACGACAAGTCTAGGAGGAAGCAAATATGTATTTGTAATTGTGGATGACTATACTAGATACACTTGGACCTATTTCTTAGCTCACAAAAGTGATTGTTTCAAGTGTTTCTCTAAATTTTGTAAACTCACTCAAAACGAAAAAGGTTTCATGATTTCATCAATTTAGAGTGATCACGGTGGCGAATTTCAAAACCATGACTTTCAAAATTTTTGTGAAGTTAATGGATACAATCACAACTTCTCCACTCCGAGGAATCCCCAACAAAATGGAGTAGTTAAAAGAAAAAATAGAAACCTACAAGAAATGGCAAGAACGATGTTAAATGAACATAGTCTACCCAAGTATTTTTGGGCCAAAGCTGTAAATACGACTTGCTACATCATGAATAGGGTCCTAATAAGACCATCCCTATCAAAAACTCCCTATGAATTATGGAATAACAAAAAACCAAATATTTCCTATTTTAAAGTTTTCAGTTGTAAATGCTTTATTTTGAATGAAAAGGATGCCTTAGAAAAATTTGATGCTAAATCCGATGAAGGCATCTTTCTTGGTTACTCTTCCGTTTCTAAGGCTTTTCGGGTTTTTAACAAAAGAACCTTAGTAATAGAAGAGTCCATTCAAGTAGTTTTTAATGAAATTTCTAATTTAAAGAAAAATGATTTTGATGATGATCTTGGTTTTGATAATTTGAATTTAAATGAACCCCCTCCTCAAAATAACAACTTGGATGCACCTTCCGAAATTTCCTTACCCAAGGAATGGAAGTATGTAGATGCTCATCCAAAGGAGCTAATTATAGGAGATACATCAAAAGGGGTTCAAACTCGTTCATCTTTCAAGAATTTTTATGCTAACGCTGCCTTCCTTTCTCAAATCGAACCTAAATGCATTGATGAGGACATAAAAGATGATTTTTGGGTTATTGCTATGCAAGAGGAATTGAATCAATTTGAGAGGAATAAGGTATGGAAGCTTGTTCCTAGATCTAGTGACCATTTAGTCATTGGTACTAAATGGGTATTTAGAAACAAGCAAGATGAAAATGGTATCGTGGTTAGAAACAAGGCTAGATTAGTGGCCAAAGGTTTCAACCAAGAAGAAGGTATCGATTATGAATAAACCTTCGCTCCCGTGGCTCGATTAGAAGCCATAAGGATGCTCCTTGCCTATGCTAGTAGTAATAACTTTAAACTATTTCAAATGGACGTCAAAAGTGCCTTCTTAAATGGTTTTATTTTGGAAGAAGTATATGTTGAACAACCTCCCGTATTTGAAAATTCTCTTCTTCTTATTCATGTATTCAAATTGACTAAGGCTCTCTATGACTTGAAACAAGCTCCTAGAGCTTGGTATGAAAGGCTTAATTCCTTTCTTATTTTAAATAATTTTACCAAAGGCAAGGTTGATACTACATTGTTTATCAAACATTTTGAAAATAATTTTCTTATTATGCAAATTTATGTTGACGATATTATTTTTGGCTCTTCGGATGAATCACTATGTGAATCATTTGCCATGAGTCATGAATTTGAAATGAGTTTAATGGGTGAATTAACTTTCTTTTTGGGATTACAAATCAAACAACTTAATGATGGTATATTTTTTAATCAATCTAAATATACATTAGAATTGTTAAAACGATTTAACATGGATAATTCAAAAGCAATAAACACCCCTATGAGTACTTCGACTAAGTTAGATATGGATGAAAATAGTAAAAATTTCGATCAAAAAACATATAGGGGAATGATAGGTAGTCTACTCTACCTCACCGCGACTAGACCGGATATTATGTTTAGTGTAGGACTTTACGCTATGTTTTAATCTAATCCTAAATTATCTCATCTTAAGAGTGTTAAAAGAATATTTAGGTATCTTAAAGGAACTCCAAATTTAGGATTGTGGTATCCAAAATCTAAAAAATTCGATTTAATAGCTTATGCAGATGTCGATTTTGGCAGATGCAGGATAGATAGAAAAAGTACATCTAGAACATGCCAATTTTTAGGACATGCGCTTGTTTCTTGGACTTCCAAGAAATAAAATTCAGTTGCACTATCTACGGCGGAAGCCGAATACATTGCTGCAAGTGCATGCTGTGCACAAGTTGTTTGGATGAAAAATACATTAGAAGACTATGGAATTCACTTCAAAAACGTTCTCATAAAATGTGATAATACTAGTGCCATATGTCTTACCAAAAATCCAATTCAGCACTTTAGAACTAAGCATATCGATATTAGGCATCATTTCATACGCGATCATGTCCTTAACAATAATGTTGTTTTAGAATTTATTGACACAAAGCATCAATTGGTAGATATTTTTATAAAAGCCTTAAATGAAGACCAATTTGAATTCATTAGAAGGGAACTATGCATTTTAAATTGTCCCTGAAAATAAGCTTGTTTGAATATATTTTCTGAAAAATGTCTCATCCTTTTTCGTTCTTCTATGGATTTGACTTCATCATTCTCCTTCGATTCAAAATGACATATTGAAGTACAACTCATTATCTTAACCCATCTTGAGTCAAACACCTCTGAAAAATAAAAGGGGGAAGAAAAAAATTTTTTTTCTTCTTCCGTAGCACGCCAACGGTGGCACCTCCAGAATCGACGGTAGCACCGCCTGAGCGCTCAAGCGCCAGGCGGTGGCACCGCTCGGTTTGGCGGTGGCACCGCCCGAGACACCCTATAAATTTCAAATGGTTAGGGCCAGCGGTGACACCGCCCCCAACCCGTGCAAACCTTCCTCAAACTCTCTCAAAAACTTCCTAACTCTCATTCTAACTTCTAGAAGTCTTGGAGAGGGTTTCTTATTGGTCCAAGCTCTCCATCCTCCAAGAAGCACTCCATAAGGTAAAATCTTTCCTTCCCCTTCTTCTTGTTTTACCTACTCATTACAATTTCATATTTTTTTTCATCTTGTCTAGACAATGGCCCCTAAGAGATCAAAAGGGAAAAAGATTGAAGGAGATTCATATGACCACGATATTTTTAGATCCAAAGAAGAGGCCCTTAGGTTTCCAAAATTTGAAACAAGATGTATCCATAAGGGTAAACATGTTGATCTTGATGAACTAGGAGACTTAGAACCCATTAGGTGGTTTGCTCATCTAGAGGCCCTACCTCTCCTACAAATAGATGAACAATTTATCCCAGGTTAGTTAGGCTCTTTTATGCAAACCTATGGGTAGATAACGATAGCCTAAGTACTTACCTTTTAGGAACACAAATTATGATTTCTGATAATACTATTTGTGAACTAATTGGAATCACTGAAAAAGATAGGGGCTGCTATTTTAGAGGTAAATGGGATGTTAATATAATTGGAGCAACTTACACCGAAGCTGTCGAAACTATTTTTGCAAACTCGGACCTCGGAATAATACCCAAGAGTTGCGAACACTTACTACCTTTTAACTCTAAGATTCTTCATCATATCATAACAATCATACTATTCCCTAAGCAATATCATCTTGATGAAATGAGTCTAATAGAGATAAGCACCATATATTAGATTATGACCGGTCAACATAACTGTTTTGGATACTCAATACGACAACACATGCAGGATATTACAACTAAAGATACTATGTTGCCATATGGGGGGTTAATCACTAGATTTCTTCGTGCCTATGACATTTACATCCCACCCGATGAAGAAACAATTCAAAGTGATAGATATAACATCATCAATAAAAATCTACTAAAGAGACTTAGGTGCACATTTAACAATGGAATATGGGTAAGGCAACCTAGAAGGACTGATCCTATTCCTCCACCAGTAGAACAACCAGAAATACCAATTTTTAGGGGAAATGAATCTCCTCCTCCTAGTCCCTTTGGCGTAGCACCTTCAGCTCCTGTTTTATCCTCTAAAGGACTCATTATGGCAGAACTGTTTCAGATCAAATTCCAACAAGACCAACTCAAATCGCAGCAAGAACAAATTCAACTCCAGCAAATTGAAATTTTGAAGGAACTATGACAAATGAATCAAAAAATAGATGTTATGTATCAGCACTATGGATTACCTCCTAAGGATTAATTGATGTATCTTTTTATTCTGTTATGTTTACTCTTAATATCAAGTTCGAAGCTTGTCATCTTTTGAACGAAAACTGAACCTCCTTCTTAGATGTATTTTTAAAATTCTGGATATATGCTGATTTTTTTTTTATGAATGTTTTTTGTTAAGATAAATTCTGGATAAATATTTTTGGTGAATTTGAATGATTAATCTTCATGATGGATTTTTTCTCTAATGATCACAAATTGTGTGCTTCAAAGTCTCATCTCCC
>NC_088349.1:33495000-33497500 GCF_036884655.1 Musa acuminata AAA Group | reverse complement strand
AATTTTCCAAAAAGAAACATGGGAGTTCAAAAATAAGATCTTAATTCATAAAAAAATTTCATGTATCAAATATCGAGAAATCAATATCATGATTTGGATAAAAATAAATAAATCTTAACCCATAAAGTTTTCTTATAAGAAATACCAAGTCATCATCATTATCACGTTGGGCAAGATACTAAATCAATAAATTGTTAAATCAATATTACTTGGCTATGCATGATACCAAAACATAGTTTCAAGTCTTCAATATATAACATGCATAATTTTAAACTATTATATTTCATCCTTGCTTCATGCATGATACCAATCAATCATCACTATGGGCATATCATACATGATACTAAAGCATTCATGATACCAAACATTAAATCAATATTTTTTAAACATTTATCACTTCATGATTGTTGGTATCAAACATTCATCATTTATTTTCTCTCCCTTTGTTATAGTAAAAAAGAGAGGAATAACATAAAGGTGTAAATATTCAAGTCATCACATGGAAGATATCAAAAAAAATTTGGTGATGAGATATATACTTCATCAATACAAGTTGTGAACCAAATAGCGAAAAGAAGAATCATAGTAAATGATCTTGATTGATAAAAAAATCTCATATTATAATTCCAAGAATTCACAAGAAAAATCATGATTCATTTGACAAAATTTTGTCGATTCATACATTTGAATAAATATTTTTAAACCATCATCATTTCAACTTATCATGCATAATTTCAAAATGTAAAATCGTCAAACACAATATAAACATTTATTTTCAAAACATTTATCATTATTTTTTACTCATTCAATTTGTCAAATCAACAAAGTCACTTTCAAGAGATTCAAAATGAAGTAAAGAGATTTATCGATCTCTTGAAATGTAAGTGATTTCCTTTCTCCCCTTAGTCATTGTAAATAAGAAAGAAGAAAAGGGGAATAATACATGGCAAGACTCAAGTCATAAATTATCAAGTTGTCAAGTAGTATATCATGGTTTATTAGGATAAGTCTTCTTTTTAGTGAATAGCAAAAAGAATCATAGGAGAACAAAGTACAAAAAATCTTGATTTATCGAAAACTTTCTAGTTGTAAACAAAAGAATATTCATGATTCATTTTGATAATTTTTCTTTTTTGCAAATGACAAAAGAAACATAGGACAAAAAGATCTTAATTCATGCATTTGAAATCTTCAATCATTAAGATTATGATTTGGATAAAACTCATTCAAATCTAAATAATCAAGCATGATACCAAGACTTTTTAACATTTTCATTACATCATTACATCATTGTGCATCATTAAATCATCAAGTTTGATTTCATTAAACATAAAACATTTCTAAACAAAATCGAAAAGCAATATAGAAATAATTAACTTATTAGATGTACATATTAGATATAACATTTTGTTCTTTTATCATAAAACATGTAGTTTTCATAATCATTTTCAAAATCACTAGAACGATTAACATGGTCTCAATTTTTTTATTTTTTAACAATTTATATATAATTTTTTAAACTAGTTTAAAAATAACTCATGAAATGCATCAAGTAATTCCAAAATAAAATAAAGGGGATTTGGTTACCTCGTCGTCGAAAGCCATTAAGGTGTAATTTGCCACGTCGCGTTTGTTAGTTTGTTCTTTATCTTCAGATGAACTTGGTTAGTCCCAAGCCACCTTAAGTGTTTTCTTCTTCTTTTGTAGCTCCTTTATTTTAAGTTCATTTTTGTTCTTTAATTCTTGTTTTAAGAATTTTTTAAGCTTTATTACGAGGAGTTCAAGGTCATCATCATCATCACTTGAGTCATTACTCAAGTGGTATTCTATTGTTCGAAGTGTCAAATCCTTCCTGTTCTTTGGAAGGTAGTTCTCATGTTCATTATGTGCATTACATGTCATTTCATATATCATCAATGAACTAATAAGTTCTTCAAGTGAAAAATTATTGAGATCTTTTGCTTCTTGTATTGTTGTTATTTTAGGATCCTAACTTTTTGGAAGGGATCTTAATATCTTGTTAATAAGTTTAAAATTTAAAAAATATTTGCCAAGAGCTTTTAAACCATTGATGACATCCGTAAAACGAGTGTACATGTCTCCAATGGTTTCGCTTTTTTTTATATGAAATAATTCAAAATCATGCATCAAAAGATTTATCTTAGAATCTTTTACTGTACTAATGCCTTCGTGTTTGGTTTCAAGAGTGTGCCAAATATCAAAAGTCATTTCAAAAATAAACACTCGATTGAACCTATTTTTATCTAAAGCATAAAACAAGGCATTTATAGATAGCCTTAGCATTTAAAGAGAAAGTTTTTATCTCCAACTCATTCCAATCGTTCATTAGAAGAGAAGACTTTTGAAAACCAAATTCGACTATATTCTATAAATCGAGATTCAACGAAAATAAGAAAACTCTTATTCGAGTTTTCTGTTAAGTATAGTCTGTCCCATTGAACATTGGAGGACAAATGATAGAAAGACCCTCTTGAAATCT
>NC_088349.1:33080000-33177500 GCF_036884655.1 Musa acuminata AAA Group | reverse complement strand
ATCTTTCTCAATCAGTTCCTCTGAAAGGTGATGTTCTAGAGAGAGTATGGAAAGGAAAAGATATATCTTATAATCATTTGAGAGTCTTTGGGTGTAAAGCATTTGTTCATATTCTCAAAGATGAAAGGTCCAAGCTTGATAGTAAGGCAAAAGCATGTATCTTCTTGGGATATGGTCATGAAGAGTTTGGGTACAGATTATGGGATCTAGTGAACAAGAAGATTATTTAGAAGCAGAGATGTTGTATTTCTTGAAGACCAGTTATTTGATGATGGTGATAATGTTGAGAAGCCAGAAACCTATGTTTATGTTCCTTGGAGTTTGGGTCCAGTTCTTTCACCTGTAGTTCATGATAATAATAGGGGAGATGAACAAGAAGATTGTGGTGAGAATGTAAGTGATGATACTCCTACAGTTGATGATGCTGAACCAACTGAATAAGCACCTCCTCCACCATTTGAGATTTCATTGAGAAGATCCACCAGAGAGTGACAACCATCTACTAGATTTCCTCCACATGAGTATGTTATGCTTACTGATTGGGGAGAGCTAGAAACTTACAAAGAAGTTATTCTACATGAGCATAAGAATGAGTGGGTTAAAGTCATGCAAGAAGAGATGAGATTCTTGCTTGAGAACCACACCTATGACTTAGTAAAGTTGCATAAAGAGAAGAAAGCTATCAAGAATAAGTGAGTTTACAAATTGAAGACTAAAAATAATAGCTCACAACAAAGATACAAGGCATGACTAGTTGTGAAAGGATTCAGTTAGAAGAAAAGTATTGACTTTGAAGAAATATTTGTTAGGATCGGAGTGGCACTAAGAGAGGGGGGGGGGGGGGGGGGGGTGAATTAGTGCAGCAGATTAAAACTTGTTAGTTTAAAAATGAATTCGTAAATACGAGAAGATTTCGTTTCGATAGTAACTTGAGTAGATAAAAACCGAAAGCTAGTAGTAGTGTAAATAACAATTTCAGGAAAGTAAGAACTCACACATTCAAGGAACACACCAATTTAAAGTGGTTCGGTCAAAATGACCTATATCTACTTATGAAGCCTTCTTCGAAGAGGCTCCTAACTTCCACTAGCAAATCACTTTAAAGGGGAAGGACAAATACCCCTCTTACAACCTTTTACAGTGGTTCATACTCTTACAAATTTTTAACGAGAAAGAAGGAGGTGAACACTCAAGCAATTGAAAATAAGACTTGCTAAAGACTTTGCTAAAGCTTTTTTTCTCAATCTATTGCTTCTCAAAAGTTGTATTCTCTGCTGAGAATTGAGAGGTATTTATAGACCCTAAGAGGATTCAAATTTGGGCTCCAAATTTTGAATTCTCTTGGGTTCCCGATGCTGGTGGTGCCACGGCTTGTCAGTGTCTGACACAAACAGTGTATTGGCGGTGCCACTGCCCAGTCCGGCGGTTCCACCGCCCGGTCCTACGGGTCACTAGATGAGCTTCAAATCTGGCCCAAACTAGGTAATATCGGGCCCAATTGGCCCCTAACCAAGATATAGGATTATCCCTTAATCCTAACCCTAATTACATACAAGCTACGCAACTGAAAACATAGTCCTAAGCAAGTTTGCAACCGGCAAACGTCGAGTCTCCTTCCGGCAAGCTTTCCGATGATCTTCTGGCGGACTTCCGATACACCCTCAGATTTCTTTCGGTGGACTCCTAGTAGGCTCCCGATCTTGTGGCGAGTTTAGCGAGTAGCCGAGCCTTCTCGATGATCTCCGCGAACCTCCGACGATTTCTTTGGCGGACTTCCGAAAACTCCGACAAGTCTCCGATTTCTTCTCGGTTGGTTCCGGCAGCATCTTCGATGAATCTTCGGACTCTCGAACACCCATCGAACTTGACTCTGGTATCTTTGCTTTATATTTTTAGGCTATCGTAGTTAATCCTGCACACTTAACTCAATAATGTGGATTAGATCAATTAATCCATCAATTGATTTCATTATCAAAATTCGAGATTCAACAATCTCCCCCTTTTTGATGATGACAATCAATTGATGACGGAGTTAAACATAACTCCCCCTATCTATATGCCATATTATGAGAGGATAAAAATATTTGAATTCGATTTCTTTGAATTCAAGCCTAAGCCGATAAGTTCTATCCATTTGAACTTATCGTTATTCTCAATAAGCATGAGCAAATACAAAACTTTGTATTTCTCATAATTTTAAGCTATGAAGATTATTTTCAAGTCGAATGAAGAAAGACAATTATCACTTTGACAAGAGATAAGAATTTTCAACATGAATTTTATGATATAGATGTAAGGCATGATTTCATATGATCAACTAATCTAAGAACTTGTGATATTCTCAAAGAGTTTTGCGATGCATATAAGACATTTGCATTACACAAGCTTTTACAATTCATATAAGTCATGCTATCGAATTGATACAAGTCATCACAAGTCATGTTTTGCTCGTTCTTCTCCCCCTTTGTCATCAACAAAAAGGATATGAGACTTTAAGCGTACAATTTATGATCATAAAATCATTAGAAAAGGAATTCAGCATTAAGATGGATCATCCAAAATTCATCTAAAAAAAAAATCACCATTTATCCAGAATTTATCTCATTAAAAAAAATTCAGCATTCATCCAGAATTCATCTTAGCATTGATCCAGAATTCATTTAAAAAAAAAATCGGCATTCATCTAGAATGCATTTAAAAAATTCAGCTTTCATTCAAAATTCATCTCATTAAAAAGGCATGGCTTTCATACAAAAGAAAGAAGATGATAAAACTTTAACTTGGTATTAAGAGTAATCATACAAGGATCGCATGTCAAGGTAACAGAATAAGAAGGCATATCGATTAATCCTTAGGAGGAAATCTATAGTTCTTATACATGACATCTATTTTTTGATTCATTTGTTGTAGTTCCTTCAAAATTTCAATTTGCTGAATTTGAATTTGCTCTTGCTGTGATTTGAGTTGTTCTTGTTGTAATTTGATCTAATGCAATTATGCCATAATGAGTTCTTCAGAAGATGAAGTAGGAGCTGAAGGTGCTGCACCAAAGGGACTAGGAGGAGGAGATTCATTTCCCCTAAAAATTGGTGTTTCGGGGTGTTCTACTGGTGGGGGAATTGGATCAGTCCTTCTAGGTTGCCTAACCCATATACCATTGCTAAATATGCACCTAAATCTTTTTAGTAGATTTCTATTGATGGTGTTAAATCGATCAACTTGAATTATTTCTTCATCAGGCGAGACACAAATATCATGGGTAAGTATTGATCAAGAGATTAATCCCCCATATGGTAACATAGTGTCTTTAGCTATTATATCCTACATGTGTTGCCGGATTAAGTATCCAAAGCAATTATGTTGTCCGGTCATAATCTAGTACATGGTGCTTAGCTCTATTTGACTCATTTCATCAAGATGAAATTGCTTGGGAAGTATTATGCCAGTCATGATGTGATGAAGAATTTTAGGGTTAAAGGGTAGTAAGTGCTCGCAACTTTTAGGTATCATGCCTAGGTTCAGATTTTCAAAGATAGTTTCTAAGGCTTCGGAGTAAGCTGCTCCGATTACATTGACATCCCATTTATTTTTAAAGTAACAACCCCTATCCTTTTTAGTAATTCTAATTAGTTTACAAATAGTACTATCAAATATTTTAATTTATATTTCTAAAAGGTAAGTACTTAGGCTTTCATTGTCCACACATAAGTTTACATAAAATAGCCTAAATAACCTAGGATAAATTGGTTCATTGATTTGTAGGAGAGGTAAGACATCTAAATGTGCAAACCATCTAATAGGTTCTAGGTTTCCTAGTTCATCTAGATCAACATGTTTACCCTTATGTATAGTTTTTGTTTCGAAATTTGGAAACCTAAGAGCTACTTCTTTGGATCTAAAAAGATTTTAGTTATATGAATCTCCTTCAACCCTTTTCCCTTTTATTCTTGTTGATATCTTAGGAGCCATTATCTAGACAAGATGATATATCAAGAATATGAAACTGTGAAGAGTAGACAAAATAATGAGAAGAGGAAAGAAAGATTTCAGATTTTATCTTATAGAGAATTCCTTGAAAGATGGATAAATTGAACCAACAAGAACCCCTCTCCTAGGCTTCTAAAAATTGGAATGAAGGTTAGAGAAGTTTTGAAGGAGTTGTGGGAGATTTAGGGAGAGTTCTCACGGGTTGGGGGCGGTTCCACCACCGACCCTAACCCCTTTTCTTATAAAGGAGATCTCGGGCAGTGCCACTGCCTGGCGACCGAGCGCTCAGGCAGTGCTACCGCCGGTTCTAGCGGTGCCACTGCGGGCATGCCAAGAAAGAGAAAGAAAAAATTTCTTTTCTCCCCCTTTTTGTTTTTCAGAGGTGTTTGGCTCAAGATAGGATAGGATCTTGGATTGCACTTTAATATGTCATTTGGAATCGAAAGAGAAGGAAGAAATCAAATCCACCGAAGAATGGAAAGAGAATGAAAAACTTTTCGAAAAATACATTCAAACAAGCTTATTCTTAGGGACAATTTAACATGCCTAGTTCCCTTCTAATGAATTCAAATTGGTCTTCATTTAAGGTTTTTATAAAAATATATGCTAATTGATACTTTGTGTCAATAAACTCTAGAACAACATTATTGTTAAGGACATGATCGTGTATGAAATGATGCCTAATATCGATATGCTTAGTTCTAGAGTGTTGAATTGGATTTTTGGTAAGACATATGGCACTTGTATTATCATATTTTATGGGAATGTTTTTCAAGTAAATTCTATAGTCTTATAATATATTCTTCATCCAAACAACTTGTGCACAGCATGCACTTGCAGCAATATATTCGGCTTCCGTCGTAGATAGTGCAATTGAGTTTTATTTCTTGGAAGTCCAAGAAACAAGTGCATGTCCTAAAAATTGGTATGTTTCGGATGTACTTTTTCTATCTATCCCGCATCCACCAAAATCGGCATCTGCATAAGCTATTAAATCGATTTTATCGGATTTCGAATACCACAATCCTAAATTGGAAGTTCCTTTAAAATATCTAAATATTCTTTTAACGCTCTTAAGATGAGGTAATTTATGATTAGATTGAAACCTAGTGCAAAGTCCTACACTAAACATGATATCTGGTCTAGTCACGGTGAGATAAAGTAGACTACCTATCATTCCCCTATACGTTTTTTAATTGAAATTCTCACTATTTTTATCCATATCTAACTTCGTCGAAGTACTCATAGGAGTGTTTATCGCTTTTAAACCATCCATGTTAAATCGTTTTAACAATTCTAATGTATATTTAGATTGATTAAGAAATATACCATCACTAAGTTGTTTAATTTGTAATCCTAAAAAGAAGGTTAATTCACCCATTAGACTCATTTCAAATTCATGACTCATACACTTGGCAAATGATTCACATAGTGATTTATCCGAAGAACCAAAAATAATATCGTTAACATAAATTTGCACAATAAGAAAATTATTTTCAAAGTGTTTGATAAACAATGTAGTATCAACCTTGCCTTTGGTAAAATTATTTAAAATAAGAAAGGAACTAAGCTTTTCATACCAAGCTCTAGGAGCTTGTTTCAAGCTATAGAGAGCCTTAGTCAATTTGAATACATGATTAAGAAGAAGAGAATTTTCAAATCCTGGAGGTTGTTCGACATATACTTCTTCGGAAATAAAACCATTCAAGAAGGCACTTTTGACATCCATTTGAAATAGTTTAAAATTATTACTACTAGCATAGGCAAGGAGCATCCTAATGGCTTCTAATCTTGCCATAGGAGCGAAGGTTTCTTCATAGTCGATACCTTCTTTTTGGTTGAAACCTTTGGCCACTAATCTAGCCTTGTTTCTAACCACGATACCGCATTCGTCTTGCTTGTTTCCAAAGACCCATTTAGTACCAATGACTAAATGGTCACTAGGTCTAGGAACAAGCTTCCATACCTCATTCCTCTCAATTTGGTTCAATTCCTCTTGCATTACAATGACCCAAGAATCATCTTTCAATGCCTCGTTAATGCATTTAGGTTCGATTTGAGAAAGGAAGGTGGCGTTAGCACAAAAATTCTTGAAGGAAGAACGAGTTTGAACCCCTTTTGATATATCTCCTAGAATTAGCTCCTTTAGATGAGCATCCACATACTTCTATTCCTTGGGTAAGGAAGAAGATGCATCCAAGTTGCTATTTTGAGGAGGAGGTTCATTTAAATTCAAATTTTTAAAACCAATATCATCATCAAAATCATTTTTATTTAAATCGAAAATTTTATTGAAAACTATATGAATAGATTCTTCTATAACTAAGGTTCTTTTGTTAAAAATATGAAAAGCCTTAGAAACGGAAGAATAACTAAGAAGGGTGCCTTCATCGGATTTGGCATCAAATTTTCCTAAAGCATCCTTTTCATTCAAAATAAAACATTTGTAATCGAAAACTTTAAAATAAAAAACATTTGCTTTTTTATTATTCTATAATTCATAGGGAGTTTTTAATAGATACGGTCTTATTAGAACCCTATTCATGATGTAGCAAGCTGTATTCATGGCTTCGGCCCAAAAATACTTGGGTAGACTATGTTCATTCAACATAGTTCTTGCCATTTCTTGTAGGTTTCTATTTTTCTTTCAACTACTCCATTTTGTTGAGGATTTATTGGAGTGGAGAAGTTATGGTTATATCCATTAACTTCACAAAAACTTTGGAAGTTATGGTTTTGAAATTCACCACCGTGATCACTTCGAATTGATGAAATCATAAAGCCTTTTTTGTTTTGAGTGAGTTTACAAAATTTAGAGAAACATTTGAAACAATCACTTTTGTGAGCCAAGAAATAGGTCCAAGTGTATCTAGTATAGTCATCTACAATTACAAAAGAATATTTGCTTCCTCCTAGACTTGTCGTGTCAATTGGTCTAAATAAGTCCAAATGGATCAATTGTAATAGTCTAGTGGTGCTAATTTGATTTTTTGGTTTGAAACTAGTTTTTATTTGTTTATCTAGTTGACATGCATCACATACTTGCATGACCTAATCTCCTATGCCAAAGCCAAGCATCATCATTTAAAGCGGAGAAGCACATTTTATTACTTAATTCATCAAGGTTGATGGTGTAGACATTATTTTATTTTAAAGAAATCATTGACAAATTATTGTTTGATTTTTCAATAATGCACGCATTAGATTCAAATCTAATGATGTAACCTTTATCGTATAATTGACTAATACTTAAGAGATTATGTTTTAATCCATCAACTAGTAATACATCATCAATTGAAAAATATGATTTGTTACCTATGGTTCCCTTGCCAATGATTTTGCCTTTGTTGTTGTCTCCGAAGGTGACATACCCTTCTTCTTTGCTAGTGAGCATAGAGAAATGAGATAGATCTTCAGTCATATGTCTTGAGTATCCACTATCAAGATACCATCTCTTGCTCCTAGCTTGTGGGTTTGTCTACAAAAGAGGATGATTTTTAGGTACCCATTTGATTTTGGGTGCCTCAAAAATTGATCTACTAATTTTGTTATTCATTATTGAAGTATTTATAGTTCCTTTAGGAACCCATATCAACTTATGTGGACTAATTTTCCTAAATGGACATTTGTAAGCAACATGTCCGGATTTACAACAAAAGTTGCATTTCAAATAAGGTAAAATGTGTAATGTGGGTCCTTTAATGAAAGTGGTAGGATTTTGGTGAGATCACAAAACCAATTCCACTTCTATTTGTGATGTGACCCTTGTTTACAAGGATCATATCTAATCCCTTGCTACCGACCTGAAACTTATTTAAGGTCTCTTTAAGTAGCAAATTTTCACTTTTTATTGCTTCTAAGTGTTCACACTTAGAGCATGGAGGAGTTTAAAGACTATCAAGCTTATTTTGTAGTAAGACATGCTTTTTCTTTAAAAGATTAAACTTCTTACTAATAGTTCTACACTCATCAAATAATTCATGAAAAGCGATAGAAAGTTTATCGAAAGATAATTAATTAAATCACATACCTCTTCTCCTAAAGCCATTTAGCACAAAGTTTGCCTCCCCTTTGTTGCTAGCTTCTTCACATTCTAAATCACTTGAATTGTCCCAAGTCGCTTTTAAAGCTTTCTTTTTCTTCGGTTGCTTCTTCTTGGCTTGGGGGTATTCATTTTTGAAGTGTCTCGGCTTCTTACATTCGTAGCATATTACTTGGTCCTTTTTATGTTCAAGTTTGTTTTTGGTGTTATTTTTAAATTTGTTCTTTCTTATAAATTTTTTAAAATTTTGAGTTAAAAGTGCAATGTCATCGTCACTGTCCTCATCACTTGATGTTCCTTTCAAGTGGTCTTCTTGTGATGTAAGCGCCATATCCTTCCTGTTCTTTGGAAGGGGGTTCTCGAGCTCTTCATGAGCATGGCATGTCATTTCGTAGGTCATTAGAGACCCAATAAGTTCTTCAAGAGGAAATGTTTTAAGGTCCTTGGCCTCTTGAATGGCCGTAACTTTTGGATTTCAACTTTTTAGAAGGGATCTTAAGATTTTAGTTACTAGTTCAAAGTTAGAAAAATCTCTACCAAGAGCTTTGAGTCCATTGATGACATCCTTGAAACGGGTGTACATATCTCCGATGGACTCACTTGGTTTCATTCGGAAAAGTTTGTAAGAGTGCACAAGAATGTTAATTTTGGACTCTTTCACTCAGCTAGTGTCTTCATAAGTGACCTCAAGAGTTCTCCAAATATCAAAAGCTGAATCACAAATTGAAACGTAATTAAATTCATTTTTGTCTAATGTACAAAATAAGGCATTCATAACCTTTGTGTTTAAAACAAAAACCTTCTTCTCCGATTCATCCCATTTGCTCATCGAAAGAGAAGATTTTTTAGAAGGGATCTTAAGATTTTAGTTACTAGTTCAAAGTTAGAAAAATCTCTACCAAGAAGCTTTGAGTCCATTGATGACATCCTTGAAACGGGTGTACATATCTCCGATGGACTCACTTGGTTTCATTCGGAAAAGTTTGTAAGAGTGCACAAGAATGTTAATTTTGGACTCTTTCACTCGGCTAGTGTCTTAATAAGTGACCTCAAGAGTTCTCCAAATATCAAAAGCTGAATCACAAATTGAAACGTAATTAAATTCATTTTTGTCTAATGTACAAAACAAGGCATTCATAACCTTTGTGTTTAAAACAAAAACCTTCTTCTCCGATTCATCCCATTTGCTCATCGGAAGAGAAGATTTTTTAAATCTATTTTCGACAATAGTCCAAAGCTCGAAATCCATGGAAATGTGGAAGATCCTCATACGAGTCTTCTAATATGTTTAATCCGACCAATTAAATATAGGTGGATGTGTAATAGAATGACCCTCATGCATGCCGGAGTAAGCTATCTCTCTTGGGTATTAAACCAAATATGAGAGTGAGCCTAGCTCTAATACCAATTATTAGGATCAGAGTGACACTAAGAGGGAGGGGTGAATTAGTGCAGCGGATTAAAACTTGTAAGTTTAAAAACGAATTTATAAATACGAGGAGATTTCGTTTTGATAGTAACTTGAGTAGATGAAAACCGAAAGTTAGCAGTAGTATAAATAATAATTTCAAGAAAGTAAGAACTCACATATTCAAGAAACACACCAATTTAAAGTGGTTCGGTCAAAATGACCTACATCCACTTGCGAAGCCTTCTTCGAAGAGGCTCCCAACTTCCACTAGCAAATCACTTTGAAGGGGAAGGACAAATACCCCTCTTACAACCTTTTACAGTGGTTCACACTCTTACAAATTTTCAACGAGAAAGAAAGAGGTGAACACTCAAGCAATTGAAAACAAGACTTACTAAAGACTTTGCTAAGGCTTTTTTTCTCAATCTACTGCTTCTTAAAAGTTATATTCTCTGCTGAGAATTGAGGGGTATTTATAGACCCTAAGAGGATTCAAATTTGGGCTCCAAATTTTGAATTCTCTTGGGTTCCCGATGTTGGCGGTGCCACCGCCTATCGGTAGCGGTGCCACCGCTTGTTAGTGTCTGACACAGATAGTGTACTAGTGGTGCCACCGCCCAGTCCGGCGATACCATCGTCGAACCTCTCGGGTGCTGGGCGGTGCCACCGCCCAGTCCTTTGGTACCACCACCCGATCCTCGGGTTCTAGGTGGTGCCATCGCCCAGTTCGACGGTTCCACCGCCCGGTCTTATGGGTCACTAGATGAGCTTCAAATCTGGCCTAAACTAGGTAATATCGGGCCCAATTGGCCCCTAAGTAGGATATAGGATTATCCCTTAATCCAAACCCTAATTACATGCAAACTACACAACTGAAAATATAGTCCTAAGCAAGTTTACAACCGGCAAATGTCGAGTCTCCTTCCGATGATCTTCCAGCGGACTTTCGATACACCCTCGGATTTCTTTCAGTGGACTCCTAGTAGGCTCCCGATCTTGTGGCGAGTTCAGCGAGTAGCCGAGCCTTCTCGGTGATTTCCGCGAACCTCCGACGATTTCTTCGGCGGACTTCCGAAAACTCCGATAAGTCCCTGATTTCTTCTCGGTTAGTTCCAGCAGCATCTTCGATGAATCTTTGGACTCTCGAACACCCATCGAACTTGACTCTAGTATCTTTGCTTTATGTTTTTAGGCTATCATAGTTAATCCTGCATACTTAACTCAATAATATGGATTAGTTCAATTAATCCATCAATTGATTTCATGATCAAAATATGAGATTCAACAATTTTTTCTCCAGTTGTGAAAATATCCTCTATCTGAGTTGTTCTTGGTTTAGTTGCCCGCTTGAATTTAGAAGTTGAGCAACTTGATGTGAAAATAGCATTTCTTTATGGTGACTTAGAAAAAGAAATTTACATGGAGCAACCAGAAGGTTTCAAAGTCAAGGGAAAAGAAAATATGGTGTGTAAGCTTAGGAAAAGCTTATATGGACTCAAACAGGCACCTAGATAGTGGTACAAGAAGTTTGATTCCTTTATGATGAGCCAAGGGTATGATAGAACCACATCTGATCATTGTGTGTTTGTGAAGAAAATTTCAGATGATGATTTCATTATTCTCTTGCTATATGTTGATGATATGCTAATTGTTGGCCATGATGCTAGAAAAATTGAAAAGCTTAAAACAGAGCTAAGTAAGTCTTTTGCCATGAAAGTCTTGGGATCGGTGAAACAAATACTTGACATAAAGATTCTTCATGATAGTAGGAAAAGGAAGATTTGGCTATCTTAGGAGACTTACATTGAAAAGGTTTTTGAAAGATTCAATATGAGTAAAGCCAAAGTAGTTTGTTCTCCACTTGCAGGTCATTTCAAGCTTAGTTCGAAACAATATCTTACAAGTGAGAAAGAAAAAGAAGAAATGTCCAGAGTGTCATACTCATCTGCAATAGGCAGTTTGATGTATGCTATGGTTTGTACTAGGCCAGATATAGCTCATGCGGTTGGAGTTATCAACCGATTTCTCTTTAATCCTGGAAAGGAATATTGGGCAGTAGTGAAATGTATATTAAGATATCTAAGAGGTACACTTTCATATTGTGTTTATGTTTTGGCAATGATAAACCTGTGTTAGAAGGTTACACAGATGCAGACATGGTAGGTGATACTAATTCCAAGAAGTCCACTTCGGGGTTCTTGATGACATTTGTAGGGGGAGTAGTCTCTTAGCAATCAAAGTTATAGAATTGTGTTGCTCTATCAACCACAGAAGCAGAATACATAGTAATTACTGAAGCATGCAAGGAAGCTTTATGGATGAAAAAGTTTCTACAGACATTGTGCTTTTGAAACAGGAAGGATATACTATTTACTGTGACAGTTAGAGCACCATTCACCTCTCCAAGAATTCGACATACCATTCTAGATCAAGCATATTGATGTGAGATATCACTGGATTCGTGATGTGCTTGAGATGAAAGAATTACAGTTAAAAAAAGCACATACCAATGAGAATGATTCAGATATGTTGACAAAGTCTTTGCCTAAGGAGAAGCTTGAAGTATATAGGCAAAGAACGGGCTTGGTACAACCCACTATGTGAGCTGGAGGGGGAGAATTATTGGGTCCAACCCATATGTGGGCTTGGACAATTGAGCCTATTGAGTCCAAATCAATAATTAAAAGAGAAAGATGTGAGATAGGACAAAATAAGAGAGAGGGAAGTGATTTGTGAGTGCAGCGAACAATGGCAGCGCACGACGAGAGGAAAGAGAGAGAGAAAAGACAGAGAGAGAAAGATTAGGATTTTGAGTTTTCTGTTTGACGATCAGTGGCCAAACGTTGTCAGTTTTAGCCTAAATTTTATGTGAAGAATCCTTGCAGCAAACTCTACAATCCTAACGGTGTTGATCTACAGTTTACCCTCTCTAAGGTACTTTTCTGCTATACCCACTTTGTGAGAACTAGAATTCTCTTACGAGGAGATCTATTATATTTGATGATGATATGCCATTTTTGAACAAAGATATATGTTTTTGATGTAATTGTGATCCTCTAGTTATTCTAGAGAAGATTTACTGTAAACTTATTATCATTACTATTGATAGTGAAAGTTTGAGGTGGACTACAGTCCCGTAGTTTTTCCCATATTAGATTTTTCACGTTAAAAGATTTGGTCTTACTGTGTGATTGATTTATTGTTCTATTGTTTATGCTGTGCTTGCTGATATTGGTATTTTGATGAGGAATCCATTTTGATACACAGAGAAAAAATAATTATTCCACTTTAACATATTTTTCCCGACACCTATCCAATTCTAAAAATCTTAGAAGTATTTATATAACTTAAACAAGACAAGAAATTTAGTTCAAAGTTTCATTTTCTATAAACATCAACAAGGACCTGCAAAACATCACGGGGTAAGAAAAAGCATCTAGAAGTGCTAAAGCAACACATCTCAAAAGTAACATGAAGTCAAGAAGATAATAATGGTCTGAGCTATGCAATGGAACGGTTGGACATAATGTATTCGTCTTGGAATATATAATAACAAGAGGTGTTAAGACGGAAATCGAACAAGTTGAGCTCAGATTAGACTTACGTAAAATAAGTGGTATGCCAGTCATCCTGCTTTTGTATTGCAGTGAATAAGTCGACAACCTTCACATTCATCTCCTTGCACAGTTTTACACAAGCTTCAGAACATATCCGGCATCTTTCATTTGTCCGAGCTAACTCACTCACAAAAGGACTGAAATTGAGAATAAAGTGGTTAATGGCTTCAATATATCAATACATAACTTGAAATGGCTGGGCATGGATAGTTCATAATGGCTAACCGAAACAAGTACCTTAGTAACTGGCTAGAGAATTCCTCATTGAGAGGTGGAGAAGTAAGGAAAATAATACGAGTCTTTTCTGATAAGCTCTGGACACAATCGTTGAGCCAGCACCTCTAATAGCATGTTCAAGCAGTTTCATCTATCCCTTGTAAATGGTTACCCTTAGATGAGTTGCTATCTTTCTCATATTCTCAGATATATTTATTCTGGAAGAGGCACACGAGGACCTCGGCCAGATGCATGAGGGCCCATAGAGTCATTGCCACCAAAATAAACTACCACTAAAGAAGGTTGAACAGCTGCATCCTAATACACGGTAATGTAAACTCTGTTGGAGCCAACACAAATCTGAGTACTTGGTTGCATGATGCTAGAACTACTGAGCATGTATTGTGTGTCTATCTCAAAGATCAGCATAGTATCAACTGTTTGTGCAGATTGATGGAAACTAAATATTTAATCATGTAGAAATTTTCTGCTTTCTCATCTTTTGCGTTGGTTACAGTGAAAAATCAGCTAGATATGTTTGAAAAATTAAGCATATGCAGAACATTGCAAGGTTGCTTGATTCTGGACTGTACAAGAAGAAAATCGAAGAACTTCATTGTATCATATATGCCATATTTTAGTTTAGGTTCACTCGATTGGAGTTCTGTAGATTACAAAATATCTTTATATTTTATTGACTGACTATAATGTTGATCTTCTCATGTCAAGTGTTGGTTTATGAGTTCAAATCAAGGTAAAAGGTATACCAGAACATAAAGGTGTCAATTGGCAATCTCAAGATAAAAGGAAGCAATAAAATGGAAACAGAAGTTCTGTGAATCATATATTAACAAAATCTCACTGGAATCTAATTTCTTTTGTTCAACAAACGAGACTAATAAAGTGGTTAACTCCAAGGTGCTGCCATGATTGGACAAGTTAATGGAAGCCTTGGACATTTGATGGAAGATTTTCAGTGAAGGCCTAGTGCACCATGCAGGATCAATGTAAACAACTTTATCCCTGTAAGCAAAGAGGTTATGTTCAATACTCAAACACTTGAAGCCAAGGTAAAACACAAGTTAATCATGTGATGTAGGATAGAGTAGAGAAATCGAGGGAGCAAAAGAGCAAGAGAGGAGTGAGATTAGAGAGGAGTAAGAAACTAGAAGAAAGAAAATGCAAGTCTTTTTCACTCAAATCCGAAGTGTTTTATTCATTGATAAGTTTCACTATTTATAGAGATTTAGGAGCCTTGGTATAATCAATGAAGGTAATAATTTCTTTAAATAATTTCTTAGAGAACTTGTATACTATTTAGAAATCCAAAATTTGACTTCTAGGAGATCTTAATAGCTTTTAAAAACATTATCACAGTATAAAAGTAAAAGTGTGCACTTAATACAAAAGTAGACCAAGAGTCTTCAATTTTCCACACAACTCTTGGAGTTTTTAGGCCAACTAATTGATGATTTTTTTTATTTCTTTGCCCAGAATAAACTCTTATGAAATCCTTTATAAAGTGAGATGGTTCTCTATCATTCTCTCCATAAGAAAAAGAATTCAACCCCATAGAGTGATCTGCAAAGTATTAGTCGAATAAGTCTGATACAAAATTACGAAGTTCCTCCAAAGCACTTTAAGTGGCATCGAAAGTTGGATGATCACGCCACTTGACATAAAATTGTTGAGTTATGCTAGTAGCAAACATAACAAGGTAAGAATAAATAATAACCTTAACGTCATCCACATGTTATGAGAGAGTCAATGCTTTAAGAGAATTATCACTTACATGAACACCGGTAGATAGAGAAGAAGGCTCAAAAGTACCATAATATGAAGTTAAATCCTTCACATTAAAAACTAAACTACTATGTAAGTTGAAAGGCAAATCGAGCATATATGTATAGATCCTAGTTTTTGGATAATGGGGAAAGGATCAATCGCTCAGACATTCAACTTTTTAAATAAGTTTTTGGAGAATCTCTCACGGCGAATATGAACAAAGACATAATCACCAACTTGAGACTTTGACTCCTATAATATACATTAGCAACAAGCTTGTAACTTTCATTACTTAGGGTAATTTTAAGTCAAATCTTAGCATCCAAATCATGGATATGTTGCGAGAAGGAGTTGGCTAGTTCTGAGGCATAATAGTGAAGTGGAAGGGGTGTAAGGTCATTAGGTGTGCAAGGAGTAAAATCAAAGACAACTTCAAATGGGCTTTTTCCACTGGAGAGTTTGATTGAGTTATGTATGCGGGTAAGATTAAGTCATGGTTTTCTAGTTTCTCTCCAACTAAACATTCAAGAAGTTTTTTAAGTTATTGTTAACAACCTTAATTTGGCCATCAGTGTAGGGATGAAAGGCTAAGAGAATTTCAATGTTATGTTAAACAGTTTCTACTAAAATTTCCCCAAGTAGCTAATAAATTTCACATCCCTATTGAACACCATGGTTGAGACTTGAGAGTAAGCCATATAACTTAACCACTTCTCTTAAGAACAATTTAGCAATGTGTGAGATATCATTGATCTTGTTACATTGGATAAAGGGGATTATTTTTGAAAATCAATCAATAACAACCATATTAGAGTCATGGCCATGGGATGTTTTTGTTAGGAACGAGTCGGTACTAAGAGGGGGCGGGGGGGTGAATTAGTGCAGCGGTAAAAATTATGTCGGTTACGAAAATTTTATTTCATACGATAAAGTCGATTTCAGAAATTTGAAAGTATATGCGAGTGTATGTATAGTAAAAGCACAGTAAGAAGTAGAGGCAGTTTGCTTATAAAAGTAAATTGCAAGAAGTAAAGGCAAACCAGATTTTTATAGTGGTTCGGTCGTCGCGATCTACATCCACTCCATTGATTCCTCTTCCATCGAGGCCACCAGCATCCATTATCGATCTTCCTCTAATAGGCGAAGATCAACCTCCTTCTTACACCCCTCTTTTACTTTTCACAGGTTTAGAAGACAATCTTTACAAGCACTTGTTGAATCTCGGATTTTGATGATGAAACTACTTGATTGTGTTTAGATGTTTAACTGCATTTTAAGTGATGCATGTCTACTCGATCAGGATTAGATAGTTAACGCAGGAGGAATTGACGTTGCGTCGGAGGAGATCACGTTAGGATATTGGATGACAGAAGGCTTCAGACGTCGGGCATCGGGCCAAGAGCAGAATTGCGCCAAGAATATCGGGGTTGCAGAGGTCAACTACCGATTGGGCAACAAGCCGCAAGAGAGGACAATGCATTGAAGAATCGAATGAAGCGCCAACCAATGACATGCCGGGCAACAGAATGTCAATTCGCGTTGTAATAATTGTCTAGATCGGAGTAGAGTTTTGGCTTGTGTGTGCAGGATTAACTACGATAACGACAAAGACATAAAGCGAAACAAAGTATCGGAGTCAAGCACGAAGGATTTATTTCGAGTTCGAGAGTTCGACGGAAGTCCGAAGGTTCGTCGGGATTGCTACCGGAACTAGCTGAGAATGAGTAGGGAGCTTGCCAAAGGGTTTTTCGGAAGCTCGCCGGAAGGTTCGTTGGAAGTTCGCGGAGCTCACCGAGAAAGATCGGAGCTTGCCGAAGAAGCTCATTGGAACTCGCCAAGATCAAATTGTGAAGTTTAGGAGCTTGCCGGGAGTCCACAGAATGGTTTCTGAGAGTTCATCGGAAGTTCACCGGAATCTTGCTGGAAAAAGTCTTGACTTGCGGACTTTATAATAGCTTAGGAAATGTCTTTAAATTCGTAGTTAGCATATTAATTAGGGTTAGGATTAGGTGTTAATCCTATAACCCAAGTAGGGACCAATTAAGCCCGAATTCGGACTAGTTTGGGCCAAGTTTGGAGCCCAACCAGTGAGCTGAAATAGTGTAGGCGGTGGCACCGCTCAGCACCCGAGAGGTTGGGCGGTGGCACCGCTACCGACAAGCGGTGGCACCGCCAACCTCGGAAATCCAAGAGAATTCAAATTTTGGAGCCCAAATTTGAATCCTCTTGGGGCCTATAAATATCCCTCAATTCTCAGCAGAGAACACAACCTTTTGAGGAGTAAGAAATTAAGATAAAGCCTTAGCAAAGTCTTTATCAAGTCTTGTTTTTCAATTGCTTGAGTGTTCACCTCCTTCTTTCTCATTGAAAACTTGTAAGAGTGTGAACCACTTGTAAAAGGTTGTAAGAGGGGTATTTGTCCTTCCTCTTCAAAGTGATTTGCTAGTGAAAGTTTGGAGCCTCTTTGAAGAAGGCTTCGCAAGTGGATGTAGGTCATTTTGACCGTACCACTTTAAATTGGTGTGTTCCTTGAATGTATGAGTTCTTACTTTCCTAAAATTATTATTTACACTACTATAAGCTTTTGATTTTCATCTACTCAAGTTACTATTGAAACGAAATCTCCTCGTATTTATGAAATCGTTTTCAAACTTACGAGTTTTAATCCGCTGCACTAATTCACTCCCCCCCCCTCTTAGTTCCGCTCCGATCCTAACAATTGGTATCAGAGCCCGATATTTCTCATTTCAGATTTACACCCAAGAGAAATGGCTCTTCATGGCTTTCAAGAGGGCTTATCGGTTGTTCGTCCACCATTGTTTAACGGGAAGGACTACACTTATTGGAAAACTCGAATAAGAGTTTTCTTACTTTCTTTGGATTTGAATTTATAGCACATAGTCGAAAATGGATTTGAAATGTCTTCTCTTCCAATGAACCATTGGAATGATTTGGAGAAGAAGATGTTTTCTCTAAATGCAAAGGCTATGAATGCCTTATATTGTGCACTTGACAAAAATGAATTTAATCGCGTTTCGATGTGTGACTCGGCTTTTGATATTTGGAGAACTCTAGAGGTCACTCATAAAGGCACTAGCCGAGTGAAAGAGTCCAAAATCAATATTCTTGTGCATTCTTACGAACTTTTCCAGATGAAACCAAGTGAGTGCATCGGAGACATTTACACCCGTTTCACGGATGTCATCAATGGACTCAAAGCTCTTGGTAAAAGTTTTTCTAATTTTGAACTACACACTAAAATCTTAAGATCCCTTCCAAAAAGTTGGGATTCTAAATTAATTACAATACAAGAGACAAAAAATTTAAATGATTTTCCATTAGAAGAATTAATCGGGTCATTAATGACCTCTGAAATGATACTTTTGGAACATTTTGAACCCGATGAACACTTGAACCACCTTCCAAAAAACAGGAAGGATTTGAAACTCTGGACAAATGAATACCACTTGAGCAATGACTCAAGTGATGAGGACAATGATGAACTTGAACTTTGAACACTAAATCTTAATAAGTTTATTAAATAAAAATCTAAAATAAACAATGAACTTGAATGGAGGAAGAGGCCAAAGAAGAGGAAGGCAACCAAGGATGAATAAAAAACTTCCAAAGGTGAAACGGCAAATTGGGCTTTGACGAGCTTCGACTACAAGGTAAGTAACTCAACTCTATTGAATTATTTTAAAATTACATAATACTTTTCATGAGTTATTTTTAATTTAGTTTAGGATTAATTTTCTTAAAAATTACATGAAAATAAAAAAATAGAAATCATGCTTAACATTCTAGTAACTTTGAAAATAATCATGAAAATTATATGTTTATGATAAACAAAATGATTTTGATTAAAAATGTCTTATGAAATATGATATCATGCCTAATAAATTTATTTTTTGAAGCTATGCATGATGATGATGAGTTTTGGGTAATTTATAGTTCATTGATTATTGATTATTTCCATAATGATCTTTTACGATTTATGGATTATCGATTTATACCATGATGAAAGTTGCTTTCGAAAATGATGCACGGCTTTTGTATTCAAACCAAGCATGAAAAGATAGATTCACCTAAAAAAGAAAAATATATGACTACAACAAATAACAAATGATTTTAGTTAAAAATACTTTATACTCAATGAAACCGTTATTGATGAATATGCTTTATGTTTAATAGTTACTTTGGCTTATATGCTCTATCATGATAAATATTTTGAAAATAAATGAAATCATGTTTGATTTGAAGTAATGCATAATGATCATGCTTAATGATGCATTTTTTGATTTGACATAAAAGTGGCTTTAAAAAATGATGTATGTTCTGATTTGACATAAATGAAATAGGCATACTTATATGAAATAGTGAAGTGTCATGCTTGACAAATGTATACTTAATAATGCATAAAGTTGTAATAAAAATATTAATATATTAATACTATGATTTGATGATTTTATGCATGACATTGTAAAGTTATATATAATGATGCATAATGATGAAATTGTGTAATAAAAATATTAAACATTTTGAAACCATGTTTTAGTGTCATGCATATTGATCATGCTTAATAAATTTCAAAATTATGCATGATGAATCTTACAATTTATTGATTATTGATTTTGACCATAATGAAAGTACCTTATTGATCTTTGTTGTAATAAATATTACTCTTTTGGTTTTAAACATGATACATATTTTTATTTGGCATAAATGAAACAAAATCATATGTTTTGAAACAATCGAAAAGAGGAAAACATTCTTGAAAATTATTTTGCTCAATCTTATTGATTTTGATGAATCCATTTGTATCATCTTTGTGAATCTCTTGGATTTTGATAATGATTTTGATGATTTAAATTTGAATAAATTTTTATCGAAATCACGATCTTGATCTCTTGAAATTTATAACATGAAATCCTTTATGAATCAAGATTGTTTTCTATTTAAAAGGAGATTTGTCGAAATGTTTCATAGTCTTTTAGTATTCATGATCTTGATAATTATGTTTTGAAACTTTATGTAAACCAAGAATGTTCATCATGATTCTCTCTTTGAATATTTAAAGAGGAGAATTTTCTAGATGAATCATAATTTTGATGATTGAATATTTGATGTGCATGAATTGAGATCTTGCTCTCCTACTATTCTTTTTGCTATTCACCAAAAAGGAAGACTAAATCTAATAAACCATGATATGCTATATGAATTTTATTGTATTCATGAAGTAATATCTCATCACTAATTTTTGTTTATATTCCGTCATGTGATGATATGAATGTATGAAACACTTATGATATGATTTTTTATACAATTCCATGTATTCGTGAAATATTTATCTCATCACCCAATTAATTCATCTTGATACTCCTAATGTGATGAAGTGAAATTATGCATGAAATACAAATGGGGAGAAGTTTTGATCATGTATGGTAGGATATAATTTGACAAATTGATACCATCATGATATGAAACATTTATGATTTGCAGTGATGTATGCAATACTTGTGCCTTCTAATTATGATGTGATGTATTACATATGATGTAAATCATGATTTAAAATACTATGAGTTGTTGTTAAAATAATGTATTATAAATATTGATTTAATGTTTTGTATCATGAATACTCTAAATGATGAATGTTTGGTATCATGATCAAAATGTTGACAAATAGTTAAAAATTTTAGTATCATGTATGATATCCTCATAATGTTGATCGATTTATTCAATATCATGCATGAATAAATATAAGGTTTTTGAAAATATGCATATTCTAATTTGAAAATATGATGATGCACAAATAAGATTGATACTTACCTTTGTTATAATTGATGTAAAAGGTCTTCCCTTCTTTTTAACAATGACAAAGGGGGAGATAGCTAACTTGCACAAGTCAAGAAGATGCAAAAACTTGATTGTTAGCTTGCCTGTCTTAAGTAGCAAAGATTGCTAACTTGCTTATTTCAAGAAGCAAAAAGTTATCTTCTTGAACATCACTATCTTGCCTATCTCAAGAAGCAAGACTTGCAACATGCACATTACAATAGGATGCAAGAATCGATAGCTTACACACTTCAACAAAAAAGCTATATTGTATTTGCTTTCGAAATTTTTGCTAGCTTGTATGTTGCAAAACTTGCTTACTTTTTCAAACACTTTGCTAGCTTGCACTTTGCTAAGGAAGCAAAAATGACACTTCTCAAAAGAGAAGAAAGAGCTTGCTTTCTTGAACATCTTTAATTTGCTAGTTAGCATAATGTACAATTTGCTATCTTGAACATTACAAAGAAATACTATCATGCACATTGCAAAGAAAAGCAAATATGCCAACTTGCACATCTTTAAATTTGCTAGCTTGTATGTAGTAAAACTTACATATCGTAAAAGTTACTAGCTTGTAGAGAAGCAAAGAATTGCTATCTCGAAAGAAGCAAAAAATGCAAAACTTAGAAAACTTGCAATATAATTGCTCTTGCCACGCTTTGCATCAAAAATAGGTTGATATCCTTAAAAGCATCGCATTAAATTTTTTAGTATCGCAATGTATCACATGTATTGCAAATTGAAATTTTTGAGACTATTATCATATCATGTTTAACAATTGATGTCTTTCATGACATGATTTCTTTGCATTTTTGTCTTGTATATATCATGTGATGATTGAAATATTGATTGATGCAAATTCATAATTTATGTAAAAGTCTAAATTATTGGTTCCTCTCCTTCTTTTCGGCAATGACATAGGGGGAGAAAGATTGCTAGCTCAAGGCAAATGCTGCCTAGCTTGTACTCTTCCCTTCTTTTCGACAAAAACAAAGGGGAGAAAGCTTTTGCTAGTTAGAACATGCAAAGAAAAGCAAAGTGCAATCTTGCACAAAAATTCAAGTGTTGAATTGCCATGATTGAACTTAAGAATCTTGCTATGCTTTTAAGCTTATATGTTGTGATGAAAATCTAGCTTCATGTTGCAAAAACTTGCATATCTTTTAAAATAGCTAGAGCTACTTCTCCTTTTTGTTGATGACATAGGGGGAGAAGTATATTGATGACTTCATGCATTGAATTGAATATTTTATATATATTTGCATGATGGTTTAAATGTTTTTCATAACATGAATGTTACTTGGATTTGGGATAATCCAAGTGTTCTATCAATGGCATATTGATATGGGGAGTTTGGTTAAACTCCAGAGAGTTAAAGTTAACTCCGTAGTCATCAATTAGTTGTCATCATCAAAAAGGGGGAGATTATTGAATCTCGGATTTTGATGATGAAACTAATTGATTGTGTTTAGATGTTTAACTGCATTTTAAGTGATGCAGGTCTACTCGATCAGGATTAGACAGTTAACACAGGAGGAATTGACGTTGCGCCGAAGGAGATCACGTTGGGATATTGGATGGCAGAAGGCTTCGGACATCGGGCATCAGGCCAAGTGCGGAGCGCCACGAATATCGGGGTTGCAAAGGTCAACTGCTGATTGGGCAACACGCCGCAAGAGAGGACGATGCGCTGAAGAATCGGATAAAGCGCCAACCAATGACGTGCCGGGCAACAGAATGTCAATTCGCATTATAATAATTGTCTAGATCAGAGTAGAGTCTTGGCTTGTGTGTGCAGGATTAACTACGATAACGACGAAGACATAAAGCGAAACAAAGTGTCGGAGTCAAGCGCGAAGGATTTATTGCGAGTTCGAAAGTTTGACGGAAGTCCGAAGGTTCGTCGGGATTGCTGTTGGAACTAGCCGAGAATGAGTAGGGAGCTTGCCGAAGGGTTTTTCGGAAGCTCGCCGGAAGGTTCGTTGGAAGTTCGCGGAGCTCACCGAGAAAGATCGGAGCTTGCCAAAGAAGCTCGTTGGAACTCGCCAAGATCAAATCGTGAAGTCTAGGAGCTTGTCGGGAGTCTGCAGAATGGTTTCCGAGAGTTCATCGGAAGACCGTCGGAAGTTCGCCGGAAGCTCGCCGGAAAAAGTCTTGACTTGTAGACTTTGTAATAGCTTAGGAAATGTTTTTAAATTTGTAGTTAGTACATTAATTAGGGTTAGGATTAGGTGTTAATCTTATAACCCAAGTAGGGGCCAATTGGGCCTGAATTTGGACTGGTTTGGGCCAAGTTTGGAGCCCAACCAGTGAGCTGAAATAGTGTAGGCGGTGGCACCGCCCAGAACCCAAGAACTAAGCGGTGGCACCGCTAGACTAAGCGGTGGCACCGCCATTGACAAGAGGTGGCACCGCCAGCCTCGGAAACCCAAGAGAATTCAAATTTTGGAATCCTCTTGGGGCTTATAAATACCCCTCAATTCTCAGCAGAGAACACAACCTTTTGAGGAGTAAGAAATTGAGATAAAGCCTTAGCAAAGTCTTTATCAAGTCTTATTTTTCAATTGCTTGAGTGTTCACCTCCTTCTTTCTCGTTGAAAACTTGTAAGAGTGTGAACCACTTGTAAAAGGTTGTAAGAGGGGTATTTGTCCTTCCCCTTCAAAGTGATTTGCTAGTGGAAGTTGGGAGCCTCTTTGAAGAAGGCTTCGCAAGTGGATGTAGGTTATTTTGATCGAACCACTTTAAATTGGCGTGTTCCTTGAATATGTGAGTTCTTACTTTCCTGAAATTATTATTTACACTACTGCAAGCTTTCAGTTTTCATCTACTCAAGTTACTATGGTAACGAAATCTCCTCGCATTTACGAAATCGTTTTCAAACTTACGAGTTTTAATCTATTGCACTAATTCACCCCCCCCCTCTTAGTGCCGCTCCGATCCTAACAGCACTCACTTCTCTCTCAAACTATTCTAATGCTTAAACTATAAGAGGATTCTCACAAGAGATTACAACAGCGTTTTCCCTTTTTAAATTCTCCGTGCTTGTATAAGTTAACCAGGGATGAGAGAGGTATTTATAGGCTTCAAGGTGATTCAAACTCAGAGTCTAAAGAGGTCTCATCCTAGGTTTCCTTGGTACTAGCAGTACCACCACCTTTCCTAGGTGGTACTACCTTCGTAGGATCTGACTCTAGGCGGTACCACTGCCAAACAGGGGTAGTACCACCGCTGGCAGCATTACTGCCGGCGGTACCACCGCCCAGATTACCTCCCAATCCCAACTCTAATTAAGTGCTAACTATGATTCCTAAGACATATTCTAAGCAAGATAAGTCCAATTTCTTTTGGCGAGCTTTCAACGATCTTCCGGTGAACTTCCGACGATCTCTCGGCAATGTTCCAATGGACTCTCAACAAGCTTCTAGACTTCACGATGATCTTCTTGGTGAGTTCTAATGAGCTTCTTTGGCAAGCTCCTAGACTTCTCGATTAGTTCTAGTAGAACTTCCGACGAAGGTCCAGACTTTCGACAAACTCTCGAACTCCCAACGAAATCGCGTTCTTGACTTCGGGACTTCATTTTTCTTTATGCCTTGCTATCGTAGTTAATCCTACACACACAAAAACATATTTTGATCTAGACAATTATTACTAAACATGAATCATGTTGTCTAGCATGTCATTGGTCCATCGATGCTTCATCCGATTCTTCGGCACATTTTCCGATCTTGCGACCTATTACCCAATCGGCCAGTTGATCTCCACAACTCCGATATCCTTGGCATAATATCTACTTTTCTTGGCCCGATACCTGAATCCATGGCCCAAAGCCTTCTATCAATATGTCAACCGATCCTCCGGCCCGACATCCAATCTTCTGACACGTTTTCCTCTGGCCCAACATGATTCTTCCTGCTTTAATTATCCTCCCTGATCGAAGCATCCTGCGTCACTCAAAACACAGATTAAATCATAAACACTTATCAATTAGTTTTATAATTAAAATATGAGATTCAATAATCTCTCTCTTTTTGATGATGACAACCAATTGATGACGGAGTTAACCTTAACTCCCCCTATCAACATGCCATATTGATATAACCTTGAATTCAAGCTGAATGCAAGTCATTGCAAATTTCATCATGAATATTTGTAATATGTCATCATGCATAACATGATCAAACTTCTCCCCCTTTGTCATCAACAAAAAGAAGAAGTGTAACTTTCAAGTGTTTGGATATAATGTCAAATCATCGTATACTAAACATAATATTCAATTTTATCATCATGCAAGCTAGCAATAATTTTACAATATTTTAAAACATGCAAGCTAGTAATTTTGAGATGTTCAAGAAAGCAACTTCTTGAAATATAAGTTTTGCTAGATGTGCAAGTTAACATTTTTTACTTCTTGAAATAAGCAAGATAGCACTTCTCGGTGATGTTCAAGATAGCAAGTTCTACATCATGCAAGCTAGTGAATCTTACAATATTTTAGAACATGCATAATCACCAAATCATCATAAAGTTTAATGATGTGCAAAATTACAAATATTGTAAGTTTACTTGAGATTTGCAAGATAGCACTTCTTGCTTCTCTTTTAAGATGAGTAAGCTAGCAAGTTTGCTTCTTTTGCAATATGTACAAGATTCCAAATTTTGTATCTTGAACTAGCAATTTTTCTCCCCCTTTGTCATTTTCAAAAAGAAGGGAAGAATACACTTTTGTATCTCTTTTTCCCTTTACAATAATTTTTAAATTATGAAAAAGGATGAATAATCAAAGATGAAAAATCAAGTTATGAATGTCAAAATAATTTTTCATCATGAATATTTTATCATTGTATGCATCATTATCATAAGTTGAAATATTGCATGCATAATATCAAATCATCATTCATATTATATTAATGTTTCAATCATTATTTCAATATGTTTGTGCATCATTATAGTTTCAATTTACAACATGCACAATTTTAAAACTTTACATATCATCCTTACTCTGTGCATGATACTAAAAATAAATCAATCATCATATCATACATGATACTCATAAGCTAGCAAATTTATATCATTTTAGAGCATCAAAACAATATAATGAGTATTTCATGCATTCATATCATCAATGTTTCAATTATTATTTCAATCATAAAAAATAAAAGATCAAGTCTAAAATTCGAGAAATCAAGAGAAACCATGATCAATTTTAATAAATCTCCTCTTAAATAATTAACAAAAAGAACTCTTAGGAGATCATGATACAGATAAAATTCATTTAATCTTGTAGGAGAACAAGACCTCAATTCATGCATATAAAATATTATGATTCACATAGAAAATCTCTTCTTTAGTAAAATATCTAAAGTAATTCTATTAAACCAAGTTCATGATTTTGATAAAACATATTCAAATTCAGATCATCAAAATTATCAATATCTTTTCAAGAAAATTCAATGAAGATAATGTAAATAGATTCTTATGAGAACTCAATTTATGCATATTGTCTCAATTTTTCATGAATATCATAAAACATAATTTATTTCAACAAATATCTTCTTTTATAAGTGGATAAAAGAAACATAGGAGATCTTGATTCGTGCATAAGAAATCTCAAGTTATACATTTTAAAAAATCAAGATAAGGCTCATTTAAATTTAAATCATCAAATCAAGATAATTTTCAAGAGATTATATAAGATGGATTCATCACTAAGAATCACTTGTTGAAAAAACGAAAAGCTTTAGAGGTATTTTCAAGAAAAATATGCATTCCCCCTTTTTGTTTTAATCTAAGTGATTTGATTTCATACGAGCATGCCTTTATCTTTTTATGCCAAAAAAAAATATTGATCAACATTTAAAGCCAAAAAAGAACTTTCATAACAACAAAGATCGATAATCCATAAATCACCCAAAAATCAATATTACTTCAAATCATCATGCATAATTTCGAAAGATAAACTCATTAAACATGATATAAAATCATTACTTCAAATCAAACATGATTTCATTAATCATAGATCATCTTCAATCAAAATTGAGAAATGATATAATTAATCAACATAATACACATTAACGCTTCTTAAAAACATATATAGGATTATCATTAGATTTAAGTCTAATATTTTTCTTCATTTATCATAAAACATGTAATTTTCATGATCATTTTTAAAATTACTAGAAAGATAAGCATTATCCCAATCTTTTAGCATTTTTATTATATTATTAAACATGTAATTTTTAAGAAAAATAAATTATCTAAACTAAAATAACTCATGAAAAGCATTATGTAATTTTGAAATAAGGCAAAGGGGTTTTAGTTATCTCATCGTAGAAAGTCGTTAAGGCGTAATTTGCCACCTTGCCTTTGTTGATTTTCTTCTTGTCTTCGAATGAGTTCAATTTATCCAAAGTCACCTTCTTTTTCTTTTTAAGTTCATTCTTAATTTTCGATTCTTGTTTTAAAAATTTCATGAGGAGTTCAAGTTTACCATCACTTGAGCTTATACTTGAGTGGTCTTCAATTATTCTTAGTCTGAAATCCTTCTTGTTCTTTGGAAGGTGGTTCTCAAGTTCTTCACGTGCATTGCACGCCATTTCATAGGTCATTAGGGACCCGATAAGTTTTTCGATCAAAAAAGTATTTAAAATTTTTGATTCTTGAATAACCATTATTTTCGAATCCTAATATTTAGAAAGCAATCGTAAAATCTTATTAATGAGTTCAAAATTAGAAAAGCATTTGCCAAGAGCTTTTAAACGATTGACGACATCCATAAAATGGGTGTACATGTCAACAATAGTTTCGCTCGGCTTCATTCGAAAAAGTTTAAAATCATACATTAAAAGATTTATTTTAGAATCGTTTACTCTATTAGTGCCTTCGTGTATGATTTCGAAAGTGTGCCGTATATCGAAAGTCGTTTAGTAAGTAGAAACCCGATTAAACTCGTTTTTGTCTAAGGCATAAAATAGAGCGTTCATAGCTCTAGCATTTAAAGAAAATGTCTTCTTCTCTAAATCATTCCAATGATTCATTGGAAGAGAAGACCTTCAAAAACTATTTTCAACAATGTTCCATAAGTTCAAATCCAAAGAAAGCAAGAAAACTCTCATTCGAGTTTTCCAATATGTGTAGTTCATCCCATTGAAAAAGGGAGGACGAATGAGAGAGTGACCCTCTTGAAAGCCGAAAAGAGCTATTTCTCTTAGGTGTTAAACTAAATGAGAAATACGAGGCTCTAATACCAAAGGAACGAGTCGGCACTAAGAGTGGGGGGGGGGTTTGAATTAGTGTAGCAGTAAAAAATATGTCGGTTACGAAAATTTCATTTCGTACGATAAAACCAATTTTGGAAACTTGAAAGCATATGCGAGTATAGGCATAGTAAAAGCATAGTAAGAAGGAGAGGCAGTTTGCTTATAAAAGTAAATTGCAAGAAGTAAAGGTAAACTGGATTTTTATAGTGATTCGGTCGTCGTCACCTATATCCACTCCACTGATTCCTCTTTCATTGAGGCCACCGGCATCCACTATCAATTTTCCTTTAATAGGTGAAGATCAACCTCCTTTTTACACCCCTCTTCTCCTTTTCACAGGTTTAGAAGATAACCTTTACAAGTACTCGCTCCTCTCTCAAACTATTATAACACTTAAAGTAGAGGAGGATTCTCACAAAAGATTACAATAGCATTTTTCTTTTTTTAAATTCTTTGTGCTTGTGTAAGTTAACCAGGGATGAGAGGGGTATTTATAGGCTTCAAGTTGATTCAAACTCAGAGTGTAAAAAGGTCTCATCCTAGATTTTTTGGGTACTAACGGTACCACCACCATTCCTGGGTAGTATTACCACTGCAGGATTTGACTCTGGATGGTACCACTGCCGAATAGGGGTGGTACCATCGCTGACAGTATTATTGCTTAGGGTCTATGTTTAAAGGCTAATTGGTCTCATTATCATGATCTTATCATGATTTGATTCTTATTGCATAAATCCACGGACATCACAATATATATGTATATATGCAGTAAGCAATATAAAGTGATAAAAATATCAAAATATAGTAAGCAAAAAGAATGCATATTATGTCACACATGCCATCACTCATGTGATTGGCTTGTAGGGCACCTATGACTAGCAATCTCCCACTTGATCTAAAGTCAATCACCTATGTGTTTGATCCCCATCAGACCCCTATGATGCTCAAAGATAATTTAAGACAATGACTTTGTTAGTGGATCTGTGATATTATCGTCGGAAAAAACTTTTCTACTACTATATCTTCTCGGGCGACAATCTCTTTGATTAGGTAGAACCTCCTAAGAATGTGCTTCGACTTCTAATGAGACCTGGGTTCCTTTGTTTGAGCAATTACCCCATTGTTGTCACAATATAAGGGAATCGGTTCCTTGCTTCTCGGCATGACTCCCAAACCTATGATGAACTTATTCATCTAGACTACCTCCTTCACTACCTCTACTGTAGCAATATACTCCACCTCTTTGGTCGAGTCAACAATATTGTCTTGCTTGAAATTCTTCCAACACACTGCTCCTTCCATTCAGGGTGAATGCATACCTTGAATTAGACTTGCTATCATCGACATTGGACTAGAAGCTTGAGTCTGTGTAGCCCTCAACCCTAAGGTTACTACCTCCATATACCAATAAAAGATCCTAGGTCATTCTCAAGTACTTAAGGATACACTTTATTATTTTCCAATACTCCAAGCTTGGATCCACCTAATACATGCTCGTGACACTCAAAACATGCACTATATCAGGCCTGGTACATAGCATTATATACATACATGATAGACTCTATCACTAAGGCATACAATATCCTTGTTAGGAACAAGTCGGCACTAAGAGTAGGGGTGAATTAGTGTAGTGGTAAAAACATCGATTTCAAAAATATTCGTTCATTGAAAACCGATCGGAAAGATGTTAACTTAAAAGCATTCGTAGGAGTGTAATGTGAAGGTAAATCAAGTAAGAAAGATTGCAGTAAGGTAAATTACATAAATAGAAATGCAAACTAGAATTTTATAGTGGTTCGGTCGTCATGACCTACATCCACTCCACCGATTCCTCTTCTGTCAAAGTGGAGTATGGAGCACCGATATAAACAAAGGCAACTTTTGATGATTGAGCCAATTGGAGAGGAACTAGAAGTAGAAGAGTTGGACTCCGATCATGAAGGTGTGGAAATTGATGAAGATATTGAAGCCATCAAACATACAGTGCATGTATTGGCTGGCTATGCTAACCCACAAACTATGAAAATCGAAGGAACTTTGAAGCATCAACCTATCACTGTTTTGATTGATACGGGTAGCACTAATAAGTTTATGGACAGGAAAGTTGCAGCCCGATCAGCCCACCACATTGAAGGCTGTGACATATTCAAAGTAAAGATCATTGATGGACATATTTTAACTTGTGATAGCAAATATTAAAAGATAAAATTGATTATACAGGGCAAGGAGTTTCTTACAATGATTACTACACTGAAAGATGATCTTCCTTCAATAGGCAAAGATCAACTATCCTTTTATATTCTTTCTCCTTTTCATGGGTTTAGGAGATAACCCTTACAACCTCTCTTTCTTATACCTCACTTCTCCCTTTAGAAGAACTTTCTAAACACTAGGAAGAAGGGACTCTAAATCCTAAGAGAGTTTTCAATTTTTCTTTCCCTCTTTTTTAACTCAATTTCATGCTCAATTCTTGCTACTCCATGTAGAATAGCTAAGGTATTTATAGACCTCAAATAGCTTCAAAATTGGAGCAAAAAAGGTCTCATCTTGGGTTTCCCGAGTCCTAGCGGTACCACCGCCTATTGTTGGGCGGTACCACCGCCTATAGCACTGACATTAGGTAGTACCACCACTCAGTCTGGCGGTATTACCATTTGACATAGTTTAGGAGACTGTATTTGGGCAGTACCACCGTTTGACATAGTCTTGAAGACTATGTCTGGGCGGTACCACTGCCTAACACAATCTTGAAGACTGTGTCTTGGTGGTACCACCGCCAATTTTGCTTCCGTTGCAAAGTGCAAGTTTAGCATGTTTAGCTTTTCTTGAGATAGCAACTGTTTGCTTCTCTTTAGACTACAAGCTAGCAATTTTTACGATATGCAAGTTTTACTACACACAAGCTAGCTTTTCATCACAACATATAAGCACAAAAGCATAGCAAGATTCTTAAGTTCAATCATGGCAATTCAACACTTGCTTCTTGTGCAAGATTGCACTTTACTTTTCTTTGCATGTTCTGACTAGCAAAAGCTTTCTCCCCTTTGTTTTTGTCAAAAAGAAGGGAAGAGTACAAGTTAGCTAGCATTTGCCTTGAGCTAGCAATCTTTCTCCCCCTATGTCATTGCCGAAAAGGAGAGGAACCAATGATTTAGACTTTTACATAAACTATGATTTTACATCAATCAATATTTCAATCATCACATGATACATACAAGACAACAATGCAAATAAATCATGTCATGAAAGACATCAATTGTTAAACATGATATGATAATAGTCTCAAAATTTTCAATTTGAGATACATGTGATATATTGTGATACACTAAAAAATTTAATGTGATGCTTTTAAGGATATCAACCTATTTTTGATACAAAGCATGGCAAGAGCAATTATATTTCAAGTTTTCTAAGTTTTACATTTTTTGCCTCTTTCGAGATAGCAATTCTTTTCTTCTCTTTATATTGCAAGATTTGCAATTCATTGGTAGTGTTCATTATAGCAAGTTCTTTCAATGAAATGATCGAGCTAGCAAATTTTCCTTCCTTTGAAATATGCAGGCTAGTAAACTAACTCCCCCTTTATCATTATCGAAAAGAAGGGAGAAATCAATGGCTAAAAAATTTAATCATTAGACAAGCAATATTACAAAATCTTGTCATGATATCAAGAAAATTCAAGAAGGACATGATTCATTTGACAAATCTTTTTAATAGAGCAAAATAATTATACAACCAAGGATCATGATTAAAATATATCAATATCATAGATCAAGTCATGATTCGTGATTCATGCAAATTAATTTTCAATCATCACATAAGGCATTTAAAGAATTTTTGAAACATAGGAGAATGATTAATTTAAGCATGCAATGTTTCAATTAAATTCAAGTCATGAATACCAATACTTTCATATTGTGAGTATCAATTCATGAATACTAAAAGATATTATTTATGATTCCAATTTTGCAAGATCAAGATTATGATTTAGATAAAACTTATTCAAATCAAATCGTTAACTTGATACTCATAATCAAGTCATCAAAATCAATTTTGAGATTCACAAAATATCATGAAATCATTAATCTCGATCAGATGGGAAAGGTATTTTTTAAGTGATTCTTTTTCATCTAAGCATGCCTTAGTCTTTATATGCCAAATCAAGATAAGCATGAAGGTTCAAGACGTAAAGGCAAAATCTTATAAAACAACTTATCAAGCAAGATTTTAAACATCTATTTTCAAGCCATATAAAGAGTAAGTCAAGGATTCAATTATCTCATGTCATGAATTCCAACAGGCATCTCAAATTATCAACATCACATTAAAAAGATATTTCAAAAAGATATATCGATAAGTGATTTATTTGTATCATTTCATTCATTCGGAAGATTCTCCTCTTTGGTAAATAAATCTAGGATAATAAAATCAATTAAGGGAGATGTAACATGTTTGAAGCATTGAACATGATTCATATTTAAAATGTGTCTCGTGTCATAAGTATGAATCACGCATTTGTGAAATCCGAAATCATCCTCAAAGTCACATTCAATAAATTCATACATGACAAGCATAGATTTATTGAAAAGACGATAAGATAGAGGATCATATTTTATTTTTATAAATTTCTATTCATGTGATTTGCTTCTTATAAGCATGCCTTTACCTTTAATAAAACAAGTGTCAACATTTAAGATGGAAAGGTAAAAAAAAGCAAATCATCAAGCATGATTCCATGATAACATCCTTTTAATATCTTGATATTCATTATCAAGTATGATTTCAAAAAGTATGTTAAAGAAAAATCATTAAGACCAAATGCATGATACACTCATTTATTTTCAAATATTCATCATGTTTATTTTCATGAGATTCACAAGATTGGTAAACTAAATTTATTAATCTCAATAGGATAGAAAATTTATTTCCATTTCATACAATTGATTTCATGTGAGAGTATTCAAGTTTTTTGTGATAACATGTATCATCATTTAAAATCAAAACATAAGTTTCATCATGAAACCGTCAAAACCAAACACATCATGATATCACATCTATCATCAAAAGACTATCAAGAAATTCATACATAGATGTACATGCACTATGTCATCTTAATATGTCATGAGAATGTCATCTTAATTCATCATAAAAATGATTAGATTAAAAACATGTTAATATAAAATTAGAGTTTCAAATCAACATTTACTTCAAAAACTCATGCATGACATAAAATCATCAAGATACACATGCATGGATTAATCCTAAACATTATCATATATTATATAATTATCATCCCTAATGTTGCATACATCATTCAGCATTTCAAAACATAACATGCATGAAACCTTAGCAATATACTTTTCATGATCAAATTTTTAATTTTTCAATGATGTTAAAAGGAAAAACATGATATAATTTTTAAAAAATAATTTTTTATTTCCTATTCCTACTATCTAAATTTAGCACTCATGAAAAACTTCAAGTAATTTCAAAATAATTCAAGAGAGTTGAGTTACTTACCTTATAGTCGAAGCCCGTCAAAGCCCAATTCATCGTTTCACCTTTGGAAGTTCTTGATTCATCCTTGGTTGCCTTCCTCTTTTTTGGCCTCTTCCTCCGTTCAAGTTTATTATTTATTATTTATTTTTATTTAATAAACTTATTAAGATTTAGTATTCGAAGTTCAAGTTCATCATTGTCCTCATCACTTGAGTCATTGCTCAAATGGTATCATTTGTCCATAGTTCCAAATCCTTCCTATTCTTTGGAAGGTGATTCAAGTGCTCATTGGGTTCAAAATGTTTCAAAAATGTCATTTCATAGGTCATTAATGACCCGATTAATTCTTCTAATGGAAAATCATTTAAATTTTTTATCTCTTGTATTGCGGTTATTTTAGGATCCCACCTTTTTGGAAGGGATCTTAAGATCTTACTCATGAAATCAAAATTCGAAAAAGATTTACCAAGAACTCTTAGATTATTGACGACATCCGTGAAATGGGTGTACATGTCGCCTATAGTCTCGCTTGGTTGCATTCGAAAAAGCTCAAAATCATACAATAAAATGTTAACTTTCGAGTCTTTGACTCTACTAGTTCCCTCGTACGTGATTTCAAGTGTTCGCCAAATATCAAAAGTCGTTTCGCATGTAGAAATCCGATTGAACTTATTTTTGTCCAAAGCGTTAAATAAGGCATTCATAGCCTTTGCATTTAAAGAAAATACTTCTTCTCCAAATCTGACCATTCACTCATCAGTTTAGAGGGAAGTTGAAAACTGTTTTCAATAATATTCCATAAATCCAAATTCATATAAATCAAGAAAACTCTCATTCGAGTTTTCCAATAAGTGTAGTCCAATCCGTTAAACAACGGTGGACGAACAATCGAAAAGCCCTCTTGAAAGCCATGAAGAGCCATTTCTCTTGGGTGTAAATCCGAAATGAGAAATACCGAGCTCTGATACCAATTGTTAGGATCAAGAGCACTAAGAGGGGTGGGGGGGTGAATTAGTGCAGCGGAAAACTTTCGACGATTTAAAACGACGTTCGTACGATAAAAATGATTTCGGTAAGAAAGCCGATTCGGAAATCACTTTAGCTTATGATCAAGTGAGATGCAGTTAAAGTAAAGATATAGAGGTAGTTTGCAGTTAAGATAGAGAACAGAATGTAATTGCAAACCAAAATATGACGTTCGTACAATAAAAGTGATTTCGGTATGAAAGCCGATTCGAAAGTTGCTTTAACTTAGATTAGGCGAAGTGCAGTTAAAGTAAAGCTATGGAGGCAGTTTGTAGTTAAGATAGAGAACAGAAAGTAAATGTAAACCGAGATTTAGAGTGGTTTGGTCAATCTTAACCTACATCCACTTTTGGCTTCCTCCTCCAATGGGGTCTCGACATCCACTAAAGGCCTTCCTTCAATATGCGAAGGCCAACCACCCTTTTACAATTTCACTCCTTTTGACAGGCTTAGGAGACAACCCTTACAAACTTTTCTCTCCTCTCTTAAAAGATCAAAACTTGGAAGAAAAGAGGGAGGAGAACTTCTAGCCTTTACAACACTTTTGAGCTCTAAAAATCACAGAGTAAGATTGGATTTTTGGTGCCTTTGGTTGCCCTTTCATGCAAGAAAGGGTGGGGTTTATATAGGCTCTAAACTGGTTTGAATTTGGAGCTCAAAAGTATCTTTTCCCGGATTTCTGGGTCCTGGCAATGCTACCTCCTGATTGGGACGGTACAACCGCTTAGCAGCTCAGAGATTGAGCCTCTGGGCGGTGCCACCGCCTGATAGGGGTGGTTGCACCACCCAATCTCGCTCGGAGACTGAGCCCAAGCAATGTCATCGCCTGACTAGGGCGGTTGCACCGCCTAGTCTCACTCGAAGACTGAGCCCAAGCGGTGCCACCGTCTAACCTGGGTGGTTGCACTGCCCAGCTTTCATGGGAGACTATCTCCTGGGTGGTGCCACTGCCGACCCTAGCGGTGCCACCGCCTAGCAGGAATTTTGGTCCGAATGGGTTAATCCATTCGGCCCAATTTGGGTCTATCAAGGGCCCAATTGCCCCCAGATTAAGTTAATGGGATCACCTCCCATTCCTAACTTAATCTACATGCTAACTATGATATTTCTTAAAGACATTTACTGTAACTTGCTCCGGTGCATCAATCGCTTCTTCCGGTGAGCTTCCAGCGAACTTTCGACGAACATCCGATGAACCTTCGGTGATGCTCCGGCGGACTTCCGGCAAACTCCTGGACTTACGACGATCCACTTGGCGAGTTCCGATGAGCTTCTTTGGCAAGCTCCTAGACTTCTCGGATTTTGTTCCCGCAGAACCTCCGACAACCGTCCGAACTTCCGTCGAACTCTCAAACTCCCAACATGATCATAGTCTTGTCTCCGGTGCAACTCCTTCTGCATGTCTTACTTCCATCGTTGTTAATCCTGCACATGTAAAACAAAACTTCGATCGAGACAATTAATCCTAAGCAATTAACCGAGTTGTCCTACATCTCATTGGTCCCTCGACGCTTCGTCCGATTATTCGGCGCATCATCCTCTCCTACGGCCTATTGCCCAATCAGCCAGTTGACTCCGCAACTCTGATATCCTTAGCACAATACCTACTCTTTTTGGCCTAATGCCCGAGTCCACGGCTCGAAGCCTTCTGTCGATACATCAACCGATCCATCGGCTCGACGTCTAATCTTCTGACATGTTCCTCCGGCCCAACATGATTTTTCCTACTTTAATTGTCTCATCCTGATCGAAGCATCCTGCGTCACTCAAAACATAGATTAAAACATAAACACATATATCAAGTGGTTACATCATCAAAATACGAGATTCAACATAATATGAATCTTCTCCTTTTATAATGCGAATTGTACATGATAAAGTAAATAAGGTTGTGTGCTTCACAACAATAAAAATCTTGCAAAATTGGAATCACTTGTGATAGCTCCACACACCAATGTGAGCAGTGCTCACTGCCCATAGGCGGTGGCACCGCCCGACTGGCGGTAGCATCGTCCGGTTGGCAGTAGCATTGCTCGGTTGGCGGTAGCATCACCTGACTGGTGGTAGCACCGCTAGTTGTCTCGGGTGGCAGGCGGTAGCACCGCCCAACTAGCGGTGCCACCACCCGCAACCTCTACCCTATAAAAAGGCACTTAGGGCCAGTAGTAGAACTGACCCCAAGCCCTCCTACACTCCTTCCTCACACTTCTAAACACCTCTCCACCCCTCATTCTTCTTGATCCTCCTCTAGAAACTCAAGGAAACCCTCCTCTTCTTCAAATTCAAGGATCAATCTCAACCTTTCAAGAAGATTACTGCAATGGTAATTCTCAAACCTCTTCTCTCAATTTATTAATAGATCTTGCCTCTTATGTATAGTTCTCTCATCATTTATGTGTTTAGTCTCATTGCTTCTAGAAGATCTTCTAGGGACAAAGGGAAGAGGAGATTAGATGAAAATTATGACTCCATATTTTTCGATTCTAATCAACATGCCCTAAAATTTCCATCAATAGAGTTTAGACATGTTCATAACGGCAAATATGTTGATTTAGATGAATTAATTGATTTGGAACCTATTCAATGGTTTGCTAATCTAGACATTCTCCCTATTCTTCAAATGAGTGAACCTATTTACCTTAGACTTGTTAGACTATTTTACAACAATTTACATATAGATGAAGAAGAAAGGGTAACTACCTATCTATTAGGACATCATATACCCATTACAGATAGATCAATTTGCAACATCATAGGAATTCCGGTAAAAGAAAGAGGATGTTATTTTAGAGGACAATGGGATGATAAAACATTTTGGACTACTTACGTTGATGCCTTAGGAATAATTTTTGGCAATCCTAACTTAACGATTCTTCTTAAAAGCTATGAACATTTACTATCTTTAAGCACTAAAATACTTCATCATATCCTGATAAGTATCATTCTCTCAAAGCAATATCATCATGATGAAGTAAGCCAAATGAAACTAGGTACCATGTATTGGATTATGAAGGGACATAACAATTGTTTTGGTTACCTAATCCAACAAAATATGATTGAAATATCAAAAAAGGACATGATGCTTCCATATGGTAGCTTAATCACAAGACTACTCCATGCCTATGATATTGCCATTCCACCCGACGAAGAAGTTATAAAATTAGACAGATTTAGTATCATAAATAAAAATATACTTCGACGGATGAGATGTACATTCAAAAATGGTATATGGATTAGATTGTCTAGAAGGACTGATCCCCTCTAATCTGAACCAGAACTTAAAACACCAATTTTTAGGGGTAATCTATCTCCTCCAACTAGTCCCTTTGAGGAATCACCTCCAGTAGAGCAAGCACCTCCTTCATCTATTGCCGACATAGGGACTCGGATGGATCGATTTGAATAATGCCAAGATCAAATTTTGACTGAGCTACAGCAGATTCATCAACAACTCAATACCCTATTTAGACATTTTGATTGGCCACCACCTAAATAATTAATTGTGACTTTTTGCTGATGACAAAGGGGGAGAAATGGATGAAATCCCCTTCTTTTATTCTGCTTACTTTGATATTGTAATCCTATATTGTTTACATTGATGTTATAAACTCAAAATGTTACTTACTTTGATGATTACAATTATGTGCTTTGATTTCCATGTTACCTCTTCAAATGATTAGTATGATATCATGCTTACCTTGATGCTGAAAATTTCTATCAATATCATGCTTATCTTGATGCTGAAAATTTTTGTCAATATCATGCTTATCTTGAAGCTGAAAATTTCTATCAATATCATGCTTACCTTGAAGCTGAAAATTTCTGTCAATATCATGCTTACTTTGATGCTGAAAATTTCTATGATTTTGAGTCGAAAATGGATGTCATGTCTTGATATCATTTCTATCGATGAATACATGGTAAATCATGATGTTCATGATGATAATAAGTTTAAATTATCAATTTTATGCTTGAATTCAAAGACATTGAATTCAAGAGTATCTTTTCTCAATTATGGCATATAAATAGGGGTAACTCCATCACCAATTGATTGTCATCATAAAAAAGGAGGAGATTATTGAATATTAGATTTTGATGATGAAATCAATTGATAAATTATTTGATCTAATCTATATGTTGAGATAAGTATGCAGGATTAACTACGATAGCAGTAAGGCATAAAGTCGATGATGGGCCGGAGTCAAAGACTTAGACGATATACCGAGAGCTCGCCGAGAGTTCATCGTGAGATCACCGGAAGCACAACTCGCTGAAAGCTCGTCGGAAGATCACCGGATGCATGCCGGAAGACTAGCCAAGAGTTGGTCGGGAGTTCGCCAGAAGCTCGCCGAAAGACTCGTCGAAAAGTTCGCTGGAAGATCGTTGAGTGAAAAATCGACATACCGGATCATGCTTGCCTTAATCATAGTTAGAACGATAATTAGAGTTGATTTGGGAGGTAATCCCATCATCTCTAATAGGGGCCAACTGGGCTCGGAATTGGGCTAGTTTGGGCTGGAGTCAAGGCCCAACCAGGATGCTGAATTCCTGGTCGATGGTGGTACCATCGGCAGTTATTGCTACCAACAGTGGTACCGCCGATAGTTGTTGCTGCCAACGGTGGTATCGCCGGCAATTATTGTTGCCAACGGTGGTACCGCCCCTGTTAGGCAGTGGTACCACTAGAGCTCGATCTCCAAGCTCTATCAGGTGGTGGTACCACCCAGACTGAGTTATAGTACCGCCCAGTGTCAGATGTCAGGCGGTAGTATCGCCCAATAATGGCGGTGGTACCGCTAGTACCCTGAAAATCCGGGATAAGACACTTCTGTTAGGATCGGAGCAGCACTAAGAGGGGGAGGGGGTGAATTAGTACAGCGGATTAAAACTTGTAAGTTTGAAACCGAATTCGTAAATGCGAGGAGATTTTGATTCGACAAGAACTTGAGTAAAGTGAGAAGATGAAAACGAAAGCTTACTACAGTGTAAATAACAATTTTAGGAAGGTAAGTACTCACACATTCAAGGAACACACCAATTTAAAGTGGTTTGGTCAAATGACCTACATCCACTTACGAAGCCTTCTTCGATGAGGCTCCCAACTTTCACTAATAAATCACTTTGAAGGGGAAGGACAAATACCCCTCTTACAACTTTTACAAGTGGTTCACACTCTTACAAGTTTTCAATGAAAAGGAAGGAGGTGAACACTCAAGTAATTGAAAATAAAGCTTACTAAAAGCTTTACAAAGGCTTTTGTCTCAATCTATTGCTTCTCAAAAAGTTGTATTCTCTGCTGAGAATTGAGGGATATTTATAGGCTCCAAGAGGATTCAAATTTAGGCTTCAAATTTTGAATTCTCTTGGGTTCTTAATGCTAGCGGTGCCATCGCCTGTCAGTAGCAGTGCCACCACCTATCAGTGTCTGATACTGATAGTGTACTGACGGTGCCACCGCCAGACCTCTCAGGTGCTGGGCGATGCCACTACCCAGTCTGACAGTACCACTACCCGATCCTCGGGTTCTGGGCGGTGCCACCGCCCAGTCCGACAATTCCACCGCCCAATCCGGCAGTTCCACCACCCGACTTTACCAGTCATTGGTTGGGCTTCAAATCCGGCCCAAACCAAGTCATATTTGGGCCTAGTTGGCCCCTAACCAGAATATAAGATTATCCCTTAATCCTAACCCTAATTACATGCAAACTACACAACTGAAAACATAGCCCTAAGCAAGTTTTTAACCAGCAAACGTTGAGTCTCCTTTTGGTGAGCTTTCCGGTGATATTCCGACGGACTCCTAGTAGGCTCCCGATCTTGTGGCATGTTTAGCGAGTAGCCGAGCCTTCTCAGTGATCTCCGTGAACCTTCGACGATCTCTTCGGCAGACTTCCGAAAACTCCGACAAGTTCTCGATTTTTTCTCGGTTGGTTCCGGCAGCATCTCCGACGAATCTTTGGACTCTCGAGCACCCATTGAACTTGACTCCGGTAGACTTGCTTTATGTTTTCAAGCTATCATAGTTAATCTTGCACATGTAAAACAAAAGTTCGATCTAGACAATTACTCCTAAGCAATTAATCAAGTTGTCCGGCATGTCATTGGTCCCTCGACGCTTCGTCCGATTCCTCGGTGCATTGTCCTTTCTTGCGGCCTATTGCCCAATCGGCTAGTTGACTCTGCAACTCTGATATCCTTGGCGCAATACCCTCTCTTCTTGGCTCGATGCCCGAATCCATGGCCCGAACCCTTCTATCAATACATCGACCGATCCATCGGCCCGACGTCCAATCTTCTGACATGTTCCTCCGGCACAACATGGTTTTCCTACTTTAATTGTCTCATCTTGATTGAAGCATCCTATGTCACTCAAAATGCAGATTAAATTATAAACACATATCAAGTGGTTTCATCATCAAAATACGAGATTCAATAATCTCCCCCTTTTTTATGATGACAACCACTTGATGACGGAGTTAACCTTAACTCCCGGAGTTTAAACAAACTCCCCCTATCAATATGCCATAACATTATCATACTTCTCCCCTTTTGTCATCAACAAAAAAGGAGAAGTTTCATTTTCTATGTGTTTGAGAGATGAATTCAACTTATTGCATGAAAAACATAATATCAAGTTTCATCATCATGCAATTTGTAGGCTTGAAAATTTAGCAAATGCTACATCATGCAGGCTAGCAAAAATTTAGCAAGTGCTATATCACATTTGAATATGCAAGCTATCAAGTTTTAGATATGCAAGATAGTAAAATAGTATGTCCTACTTTACAGTATTTTACAACATTTTAGAACATGCAAGCTTGCGGTTTTGAGATGTTCAAGAAAGCATCCCTTGCTTCTTGAAATACGTAAGTTTGCTAGATTTGCAAGTTAGCATGTTTTGCTTTTGAGATAAGCAAGATTGCACATTTGGTATGCAAATTTATAGTCTGCAAGTTATCAACTTTTACACATAAAATGTTAGCAGAAAGATATGCAAGATGGACTATTTTGCCTCTTTTCAAAATATGTAACTTGGCATATATTGCTTCTTTGAGATTTGTAAGATAGCACTTTTTCTTGAGATTACAAGTTAGCATTTCTTGCTTTTGAGATGAGCAAGCTAATAAGTTTTGCCCCTTTTTACGATGTGTACGTTTGTAATTTTTTTTTTTTTGCTTCTCTTATCTTGTGCAAGCTAGCTATCTCCCCCTTTGTCATTGTCAAAAAGAAGGGAAGACTCTTTACATCAATTATGACAAAGGTAAGTATCAATCTTATTCGTGCATTATTATATTTTCAAATTTAAACATGCACATTTTCAAAAACCTTATATTTCATTCATGCACGATATTGAATAAATCAATCAACATTATGATCATATCATACATGATACTAAAATTTTTAATTATTTATCAATATTTTGATCATGATACCATACATTCATCATTTAGAGCATTCATGACACAAAGCATTAAATTAACATACATCATTTTAGCAACAACTCATAACATTTTAAATCATGATTTACATCATATGTAATACATCACATCATAATTAAAAAGTACAAGTATTGCATGCATCATTGCAAATCATAATATTTCATATCATGATGATATCAATTTTGTCAAATTATATCCTACCATGCATGTTCATAACTTTTCATTTGTATGTATCAAAATAATATCAAGAGTATTTTATGCATAATACTAAATCATCATTTATAATTACATCAATATTCTAATCATTATTTCAATCTACGCATCATGATAACAATAAATTTACACTATAGACAATCTCATGTTTTATCATTCAAGCTAGCGAATATTTTTGCAATTAGCAAGCTAACAATTTCCTTTTTCTTTTATAACAGTGATTCAATCATATTAAGGCATTTGTATCATAGATACAAAGAAATCATATCATCAAAGATAAGACCATTTGGATACCAAAAGATGTGATTTATTTCAACAGATCTCCTTTATTTTGTCAAAAAGAAATGTAGGAGATCAAATGCTATAGTACCTTGATTCTTACATAAGAAGTCTTAAGTTATAAATTTCGAAAAATCAAGATAAGTCTTATTCAAATTCAAGAGATTCATAAAAAGAAAAACATAGATAGATTTTTTAATCTCTCAATTCTTTATGAATCATTATAATTCCAAAAAAAATCATGATTCATTTCGAAAATTTTCTTCTTTAGTAAATAATAAGAGGAAACATGGGAGTTCAAAGAACAAGATCTTGATTCACAATAAAATTTCATGTATCGAATATCGAGAAATCAAGATGATGATTCATAAAGAATATCACAAGTTACATTCAAGAGAAAAATCATCATTCATTTTCAAATCATTTAATTTGTCAAATCAACCTTTCTTGGGTATGCATGATATCAAAACATGGTTTCAAATCTTCAACATATAACATGCATGAATTCAAAAATCGAAAAGAGAAGGGAAGAATTCAAAGGTATAAAGATTTCAACCATCTCATAAACAAACGAAGGATCAAGTCATGAATCCAAAATTTCATGAATCATTTTGACAAATCTCCTTTTAAATGATCATCAAAGGAAATATCATATTATTCCAAAAAATCAAGATAATGATTTTGATAAAACTCATTTTAAATTCAAATTATCGAAATCATTTTTATGGTTCACAAAATTCATAACATAAGTAGATTCATGATTTCATTGATAATAGATTTCCCACCCCCCCCTTTTTAAAATGTTTCATTTTAAGTGATTGATTTCATGTTAACATGCTTTTCAAACATGCATCAATGCTTAGGATCAAAAAAATGAATTTTGTCATAAAACCATCAAGACCAATAAATTACAAAAATCATTATATATTACTTTAAAATATCATGCATAAAGTTATCAATCATGATATCAAAACTTCAATATTTTCATTACAATTTTATTGCATTGGTTTCATTAAACATAACTTTGAATGATTCTTATAGATAACTAAAACTTCTTTAATTTTAATTTATATGATTGACTTTATATTAGCATACTCAAAATTTGTTCTTATGTCAAAACCATACATCATGTTTGAAAACCAAAGACAAGGTTCATAAAAAAATCATCAAGCCTTCCATTCAAAAGTTATGCATCGTCACTAAAAATCAATATGGAAATCATCAAAATATACATTCTTGCTTCTCAAGCACATACATAAGATTAATCTTACTAGGTGTACAAGAATTAGATTTATATCTAACATTTTATTGCATTAACATAGAACATGCAATTTTCATTGTCATTTTGAAGATTACGAGCTGTTAGGATCGGAGCGGCACTAAGAGGGGGGGGTGAATTAGTGCAGCGGATTAAAACTTCGATTTTAACAAAATCTTTCGTACGTTAAGAACGAAACTTGAGAAATTTAACTTGAAGGCGTATTCTTGAAGTTGCGCAGCAAGAGTAATAAGGAACTAAAGCAGTAAGAAGATTTGCAGTAATGTAAATGACAATAAGAAATGCAAACCAGAGATTACGTCGTTTTTAAAGTGGTTCGGTCAAGTGACCTACATCCACTTGCGAGACCCCTCTTCGATGAGGCTTCCACCTTCCACTAGCAAGTCTCTTGAAAGTGAAGGGTGAATACCCCTCTTACAACTTTTACAAGCGGTTCACTCTCTTACAGATTTTCAACAAGAAAGAAGGAGGTGAACACTAGCAAATTGAAAACAAGACAAGCTAACACTTTTCTAAGGCTTTTCTCTCAAACACTTGCTGCTCAAAAAGTTTTTCTCTCAGCTGAGATTTGAGGGGTATTTATAGGCCTCAAGAGGATTCAAATTTGGGCTTCAAAATTTGAATTCTCTTTGGGTTCCCGCTGCAGGCGGTGCCACCGCCCAGCCAGGCGGTGCCACCGCCCAGGGCTCGGGTGCTGGGCGGTGCCACCGCCCAGCTAGGCGGTAGCTGGGCGGTGCCACCGCCTACAGTGTTTTCAGCCTGACTACAGTGTTTTCAGCCCACTAGTTAGGCTTCAATCTTGCACCAAACTAGTCCGAACTTAGGCCCAATTGGCCCCTACTTGGGTTATAGGATTAACACCTAATCCTAACCCTAATTAACATGCTAACTACGAATTTAAAGACATTTTCTAAGCTATTACAAAGTCCGCAAGTCAAGACTTCTTTCGGCGAGCTTCCAGCGAACTTCCGACAGTCTTCCGATAAACTCTCGGAAACCATTTTGCGGACTCCCGGCAAGCTCCTAGACTTCACGATTTGATCTTGGCGAGTTCCAATGAGCTTCTTTGGTAAGCTCCGATCTTTCTCGGCGAGCTCCGCGAACTTCCAACGAACCTTCCGGCGAGCTTCCGAAAAACCCTTCGGCAAGCTCCCTACTCATTCTCGGCTAGTTCCGGCAGCATTCCCGACGAACCTTCGGACTTCCGTCGAACTCTCGAACTCCCAACGAATCCTTCGCGCTTGACTCCAGTACTTTATTTCGCTTTATGTCTTCATCGTTATCGTAGTTAATCCTGCATACACAAGCAAACACTCTACTCCGATCTAGACAATTATTATAATGCAAATTGACATTCTATTGCCCGGCACGTCATTGGTTGGCGCTTCATCCGATTCTTCGGTGCATCGTCCTCTCTTGCGGCTTGTTGCCCAATCGGCGGTTGACTTCCGCAACCCCGATATCCTTGGCGCAATTTCGCTCTCCTTGGCCCGATGCCCGACGCCCGAAGCCTTCTGCCATCCAATATCCTGACGTGATCTCCTCCGACGCAACGTCAATTCCTCCTGCGTTAATTGTCTAATCCTGATCGAGTAGACCTGTATCACTCAAAATGTAGTCAAACATTTAAACACAATCAATTAGTTTCATCATCAAAATCCGAGATTCAACAATCACCCCCTTTTTGATGATGACAACTAATTGATGACTAACGGAGTTAACCTTAACTCCCCGGAGTTAACCTTAACTCCCCGGAGTTTAACTAAACTCCCCCTATCAATATGCCATTGATAGAACACTTGGATTATCCCAAATCCAAGTAACATTCATCACATGTTATGAAAAACATTTAAACTATCATGCAAATATAAAATATTTAATTCAATGCATGAAGTCATCAATATACCTCTCCCCCTTTGTCATCAACAAAAAGGAGAAGTTCCTACTCTTATGTGTTTAGAGAAAAAAGTTTCATACATTGCATGAAAAACATAGTATCAAATTTTATCATCATGCAATCTAGCAATTAAAGATGTGTAAGTTTAGCATGTTTGCATTTCTTGATATAACAACTAATTGCTTCTCTTTATACTACATGCTAGCAAGTTTCAAGCTAGCAAATTTTTGCTTCCTTTGGAATGTTTGAGCTAGCAATTTTGAAAAAGTGAGCAAGTTTTGCAACATACAAGCTAGTAAAAATTTCGAAAGCAAATGCAAGATAGCTTTCTTATGCAGGCACATGACTCTTGCTTCCTATTGCAATGTGCAAGTTGCAAGTTTTTGAAATATCCAAGTTCAACATTTGATACCAACATTGCATAATTAACATAATCTCCTAGTTTTATCATTATGCAATTTTGCTATCATCATAGATATGCAAGGTAGTACGATAGTAATTTCTACAACATACAAGCTAGCAAATTTTATAATATTTTTAGAGCATGCAAGTTAGTAGTTTTGAGATGTACAAGAAAGCAACCCTTGCTTCTTGAAATATATAATTTTGCTAGATGTTCACGTTAGCATGTTTTGCTTCTTGAGATAGGCAAGATAGTAATATTCAAGAAGACAACTTTTGCTTCTTGAAATAAGCAAGTTAGCAATCTTTGCTACTTAAGATAGACAAGCTAGCAATCAAGTTTTGCATCTTCTTGACTTGTGCAAGCTAGCTATCTCCCCCTTTGTCATTGTCAAAAAGAAGGGAAGAACAATACAATCATGTAATTCATTTCCCTTTACTATAATCTTCAAATCATGACAAGGGTAAATAACAAAGATAAAATTGATTGTCAAAAGACATATATCATTTTTGACAAATTTCTTCAATTGTAAATAGAAAACATGATATGAAACAATCTTGATTCAAAAGGAAAACTCAAGTTATAAATTATCAAGATATCAAGTAGCGTATCATGATTTACAAGAACAAGTTTCTTGTTAGTTAATAGCGAAAAGAATCATAGGAGAACAAAATCTCAATTCATGCATATAAAATCTTATGATTCACATAGAACATCTCCTCTTTTATAAAACGAGAGAATCATGATGAAGAATCTTGATTTACATAGAGTTTCAAAATATAATTATCAATATCATGAATACTAAAAGACCATGAAAATTTTGATAAATATCCTTTTAAATAGAAAACAAACTTGATTCATTCAATAGAAAATTGTGAGAAATCAAGATCATGATTTCAATAAAATCCATTAAATTCAAATCATTTTCATAATCCATGAGATTCATAAAAATAATACAAATAGATTCATCAAAATCAATAATATAGAAAAAATAATTTTCAAGAAGAAAAATGTTCTTCTCTTTTAGTTGCTTCAATTCATGTGATTTATTTCATTCAAGCATGCCTCCCTTTTTTTTTTTATGTCAAATAAAAACATGTATCATGTTTAAAACCGAAAGTGCTAGATTTATTATGACAAGGATCAATAAGGCACTTTCATTATGGTAAAAAGAAAATCGATAATCTGTAAATTACAAGATTCATTATGCATAATTTTAAAAATCTTATGCATAGAACAAAATCATCAATCATGATATCAAGACATTTATCATTTAAAGCATTCATGATTCACATCATATGCAATACATCACATATATTATCATAATAAAAGGCATAAGTATTGCATGCATTATTCCAAATTATAAATATTTCAAATCATAATGGTATTAATTTGTCAAATTGCATCCTACCATGCATGATCATAACTTTTCATTTGTATGCATCAAAATAATCTCAAGAGTATTTCATGCATGATTTTATATCACCAAATAAGGAATATCAAGAAGAAAATAATTGGTGATGAGATAAACATTTCATGAATATAAGGAATTACATAAAAATTTTATCATGAAGGATTAGAACATGTGAATACCAGAAGACATGATTTCTTTTTGAAAAACCTACTCATTAATAATCAAAAGAAAATCTTAGGAGATCGATTAATGAAAAATCTTGATTCATAATAAATCTTAATTTGTAAATATCACGGAATCAAGATCATGATTTTAGATAAAACTCATTCAAATTCAAATCGTCTAAATCATCAAAATCTCAACATTTCTTTCAAGAGATTCAAAATGACATAAATAATTTTATTGGTCTCTTAGGTATAAATCAATAAGATAGAGAAAAAGAAAATTTTCAATAAAAAATCTTTCCTCCTTTTGTTTCAACTTATTGATTGATTCCATGCATGCATCTCCTTTTCTTTCAAATCCATGCATCATCGTTTAAAAAAAAAATCAAAGATCATCAAGATAAAAAAGTGCAACACATAATTCAAAAAAAAAATGATTTCAACTCATTACTTCAAGTCAAATCAATATCATGATTTTGATATAACTCATTTGTAATTCAAATCATCAAACCAAAATCATTTTCAAGGGATTCATATAAATCAACAAGATAGAGAAAAATAATTTTCAAGAACAATGCTTTTCTCTTTTTAGTTATTTAAATTCATGTCATTTATGCTAGATAAAAATGTGCATCAACATTTAGGATCGAAAAATGAATTTTATCATAAAAACCATCAAGACCAATAAATCATAAAAATCATCATGTATAACTTTACAATCTCATGCATAAAATCATCAAATCATAGCATCAAAACTTTCAATGGTTTCATTACAACATCAAGTAAGGTCTTATTGAACATAATTTTGAATGATTCTTATAGATATTTAAAATTTCTTTAGTTTTACTTTATATGATTGACTTTATATTAGCATGCTTCAAATTTTTGTTCTTATGTCAAAACTATACATCATGTTTGAAAACCAAAGATAAGGTTAAAAAAAAAAAAAATCATCAAGCCTTCCATTCAAACATCATGCATCGTCATTGAAAATCAATATGGAAATCATCAAAATACAAATTCTTGCTTCTCAAGCACATATATAAGATTAATCTTACTAGGTGTATAAGCATTAGATTTATATTTAACATTTTACTGCATTAACATAACACATGCAATTTTCAAGAAAATTAATCCTAAACTAAATTAAAAATAACTCAAGAAAGTATTATGTAATATCGAAATAAATTAGTGGGATTTTGATTACCTCATTGTTGAAAGAGGGTGAGGCATAGTTTGCCACCTCGCCTTTCTTGATTTTCTCCTCGTCTTCGGAAGAGCTCAATTCATCCCAACTTTTGTTCTTCTTGCGTTCAAAGCAAGTAGTTCCATTCTTTTTGCTTTTTAATTTTTGTTTCATTAGTAGTTTAAGTTCACCATCGCTTGAGCTTATGCTCGAGTGGTCTTCATGTGTTCTATGTCCCAAATCCTTCCTATCATTTGGAAGGTTGTTCTCGAGTTTCTTTTTTGTCACATTGTTCATTTCGTAGGTCATTAGAGACCCAATAAGTTCTTCGAGAGGGAATGTTTTAAGGTCCTTGGCCTCTTGAATGGTCGTAACTTTTGGATCCCAACTTTTTGGAAGGGATCTTAAGATTTTAGTGACTAGTTCAAAATTAGAAAAACTTTTACCAAGAGCTTTGAGTCCATTGATGACATCCGTGAACCGGGTGTACATGTCTCCGATGGACTCACTTGGTTTCATCCGGAAAAGTTCGTAAGAATGCACAAGAATATTGATTTTGGACTCTTTCACTCGGCTAGTGCCTTCATGAGTGACCTCTAGAGTTCTCCAAATATCAAAAGCCGAGTCACACATCGAAACGCGATTAAATTCACTTTTGTCAAGTGCACAATATAAGGCATTCATAGCCTTTGCATTTAAAGAAAACATCTTCTTCTCCAAATTATTCCAATGGTTCATTGGGAGAGAAGACATTTCAAATCCATTTTCGACTATGTCCCATAAATTCAAATCCAAAGAAAGTAAGAAAACTCTCATTCGAGTTTTCCAACAAGTGTAGTCCGTCCCATTGAAAAAGGGAGGACGAATGAGAGAGTGACCCTCTTGAAAGCCATAAGGAGTCATTTCTATTTGGGTGTTAAACCAAAGTAGAAAACCGTGGCTCTGATACCAATTGTTAGGATCGGAGCGGCACTAAGAGGGGGGGGTGAATTAGTGCAGCGGATTAAAACTTCGATTTTAACAAAATCTTTCGTACGTTAAGAACGAAACTTGAGAAATTTAACTTGAAGGCGTATTCTTGAAGTTGCGCAGCAAGAGTAATAAGGAACTAAAGTAGTAAGAAGATTTGCAGTAATGTAAATGACAATAAGAAATGCAAACCAGAGATTACGCTGTTTTTAAAGTGGTTCGGTCAAGTGACCTACATCCACTTGCGAGGCCCCTCTTCGATGAGGCTTCCACCTTCCACTAGCAAGTCTCTTGAAAGTGAAGGGTGAATACCCCTCTTACAACTTTTACAAGCGGTTCACTCTCTTACAGATTTTCAACAAGAAAGAAGGAGGTGAACACTAGCAAATTGAAAACAAGACAAGCTAACACTTTTCTAAGGCTTTTCTCTCAAACACTTGCTGCTCAAAAAGTTTTTCTCTCAGCTGAGATTTGAGGGGTATTTATAGGCCTCAAGAGGATTCAAATTTGGGCTTCAAAATTTGAATTCTCTTTGGGTTCCCGCTGCAGGCGGTGCCACCGCCCAGCCAGGCGGTGCCACCGCCCAGGGCTCGGGTGCTGGGCGGTGCCACCGCCCAGCTAGGCGGTGCCACCGCCTACAGTGTTTTCAGCCCGACTACAGTGTTTTCAGCCCACTAGTTAGGCTTCAATCTTGCCCCAAACTAGTCCGAACTTGGGCCCAATTGGCCCCTACTTGGGTTATAGGATTAACACCTAATCCTAACCCTAATTAACGTGCTAACAACGAATTTAAAGATATTTTCTAAGCTATTACAAAGTCCGCAAGTCAAGACTTCTTTCGGCGAGCTTCCAGCGAACTTCCGACAGTCTTCCGATAAACTCTCGGAAACCATTCTACGGACTCCCGGCAAGCTCCTAGACTTCACGATTTGATCTTGGCGAGTTCCAATGTGCTTCTTTGGTAAGCTCCGATCTTTCTCGGCGAGCTCCGCGAACTTCCAACGAACCTTCCGGCGAGCTTCCGAAAAACCCTTCGGCAAGCTCCCTACTCATTCTCGGCTAGTTCCGGCAGCATTCCCGACGAACCTTCGGACTTCCGTCGAACTCTCGAACTCCCAACGAATCCTTCGCGCTTGACTCCAGCACTTTGTTTCGCTTTATGTCTTCATCGTTATCGTAGTTAATCCTGCATACACAAGCAAACACTCGACTCCGATCTAGACAATTATTATAACGCAAATTGACATTCTATTGCCCGGCACGTCATTGGTTGACGCTTCATCCGATTCTTCGGTGCATCGTCCTCTCTTGCGGCTTGTTGCCCAATCGGCGGTTGACTTCCGCAACCCCGATATCCTTGGCGCAATTTCGCTCTCCTTGGCCCGATGCCCGACGCCCGAAGCCTTCTGCCATCCAATATCCTGACGTGATCTCCTCCGACGCAACGTCAATTCCTCCTGCGTTAATTGTCTAATCCTGATCGAGTAGACCTATATCACTCAAAATGTAGTCAAACATTTAAACACAATCAATTAGTTTCATCATCAAAATCCGAGATTCAACACGAGCATGATCATATTTTTGCATTTTCATTTTTGAACATTTAATTTTAAAAAAATTGATTAAAAACTAAATTACAAAAAGAAGTGCATTATAAAAAGAATTATGTAATTTCGAAGAAAATTAGGGGGATTTCGATTACCTCATCATTGAAAGTGGTTAAGGCATAGTTTTCCACCTCGCCTTTCTTAATTTTCTCCTCGTCTTCGGAGGAGCTCAATTCATCCCAATTCTTATTCCTTTTCTTGCGTTCAAAGCAAGTAGTTCCATTCTTTTTACTTTTTAATTTTTGTTTCATTTGTAGTTTAAGTTTACCATCACTTGAGCTTATGCTTAAGTGGTCTTCAAATGTTCTATGTCCCAAATCCTTCCTGTCCTTTGGAAGGTGGTTCTCAAGTTCTTTACGTGCATTATACATTATTTCGTAGGTCATTAGAGACAATAAGTACTTCGAGAGGAAATGTTTTAAAGTCCTTGGCCTCTTGAATGACCGTAACTTTTGGATCCTAACTCTTTGGAAGGGATCTTAAAATTTTAGTTATGAGTTCAAAATTAGAAAAATCTTTACCAAGAGCTTTAAGTCCATTGATGACATCTGTAAAATGGGTATACATGTCTCCGATGGACTTGCTTGGTTTCATCTGGAAAAGTTCATAAGAATGCACAAGAATATTGATTTTGGACTCTTTCACTCGGCTAGTGCCTTCTTAAGTGACCTCAAGAGTTCTCCAAATATCAAAAGCTGAATCACAATTCGAAACGCGATTAAATTTATTTTTGTTAAGTGCACAATATAAGACATTCATAGCCTTTGCATTTAGAGAAAATATCTTCTTCTCCAAATCATTCCAATGGTTCATTAAAAGAGAAGACATTTCAAATCCATTTTCGACTATGTGCCATATATTCAAATCCAAAGAAAGTGAGAAAACTCTCATTTAAGTTTTCAATAAGTGTAGCCCGTCCCATTGAAAAAGGAAGGACGAATGAGAGAGTGCCCCTCTTGAAGGCCATAAATGTAACACCCCTCAATTCCGAATGTTCGTATAAATTTTTGGTGATAATGTAAGCATCTATTTTAATTGACAAAAGAAATAGAGTATGAATCAGAGGTAACTTATTTTTAAGATTTGGGAGATCTGTTCAAAAAAAAAAAAAAAAAAAAGAAAAAAAAGAAAGAATCTGAGGACCTATATGTAAACCCTAAGGACCTAATCGTGAATATGATAAAAACAAGGACTAAACTGCAAAATGCACCAAATGACAAATTCCACCGCTTAAGCCTCTTGCCTTCGTTGTTAAGGAAGCAGAGGAGGCAGCTCGTGGGTGATCAGGGAAAGAAAAGAAGAAGAAGAAGAAGAAGAAGAAGGAGAAGAGAAAGAAAATTTGGGGCTTTTAGGGTTTTTGCTTTAATCTTGTTACTTCGGGTCAAAATTTGCAAAGGCAAGTGTTCTAACCCCATCCTACATAAGTATTTGACTCTGTTTTTATGTTGATTCAAAATAAATTGGAAGATTTTTATTTAGAAACTGATATATTCCTCTTTGGACATAGAACTATGGATTCTGAAAGTTTTCGGTAAACTGACCCCTAAGCACTGCTTCGGCCCTAAGTTTTAGTACAGAATGAGAATTCAGGCAGGAACTATTTTTGTTTGAAATTAGACTCGTATGTCTTTCTTTTGACACCGATTTGGTAGATTTTGGACACCGAATACTTACCCAAAAATTTGTTTCAAAAGAGCCTATAGACGCTGTAAAACAGAGTTCAAGACTTCTGACCTTTCGAAACTAAAACGCCTATAACTCCCTGTTGAAAATTCTGATTTGTACCAAACTGATTTTATTTGAAACTAGACTTGAAATCCTCTCTTTTGACATATAGTTTGAACATTTTGGAGTTCAATTGCTCATCCTATCGTCTGTTGAATCCGATCCTATAAAGTCTGCAAACCAGTGATTGTGATTTTGACCTTACGTTACCAAATCAGAGGTAACTCTGTGTTGGGAGCCCTGTTTCATATGAAATCTGTTCCATCCGAATATAGACTGATATATGGTTTAACCATAGCCTTCTTATGAGTATTGGAGCATATTTGTTATTTTGAAATATTTGTTGGATGTGCCACTGGAATTCTGTCCGAAATCGAGCTTTGGTCGATTTCGCGTATTCTGTTTCATTTCCTTTGGATACTTGAATTCGCCTAACCTTCTTATTGGAATTGAGCTGGTTACGATTGCTTAGAATCCCTGTACACTCTTGCTTTCAATTCTTTCCCTAAAATGAATATTTTTGTGAGAGATTTGTTCCTTGCATCACATTGTTTTTGAAAAGGCACATGTACGTTTGGTTGTTCCGCGTGTGCTTCCGTTATATGCTGCAATTTGTTGAAACTGCCTTCTTGTACTCTGGTGTGTGGGATTGTCTGGACCTTTGCCAGAAATGGTAAAGGGTATGCGCTGATTTGCCCGCTATGTGGGGTCCCGCTATGTGGGATATTCTGGTATGCGCTTATTTGCCCGCTATGTGGGGTCCCGCTATGTGGGATATTGCTTAGAGCCTGCGATGCTCTGCCGGCCCCCTTTGACTTCACCTAGACGTGGGTGGATGGAGCTCCCAAACGTGGGAGACTTTTGTCAGGTGGTCATTCAGAAATGGATGAATCACATTCTGACTGAGATCCCACTACACCCTCTATATGTTTGATATGACATCCAGAGTTTTGGTGAGTTATTTCTGTTCGTGCTCTGGATAGTTATGATATGATTGCAACGTCAAGGACGACGTTTGAGCTTCTGTATGACATATGAGTTTGATATGCTCTGAAATGCTTCATTCACTGTTGATTTTGCTTCGTAATGTTCCATATGTCGTTGATGTGATTTGGAACATTTTAAATGCCATTGATAAGCTCCGATATGTTTCCTTTGTTTCTGATATGCTCCAATTACTCTATGCCCCATCTGTCAGGAACCAAATATGTATGATTAAAAAGGACAATTATGATTCTGCTCCTAATGATATTATGTATACGAAATCGTATATTCTGCTTCGTGTTTGAAAACTGCATCTCTTTGGAAATTGTACTATTTTGATATGGATATGTTAGTCACTTGCTGAGCTCTTTATGCTCACCCCATTTGTTGATAAATTTTTCAGGATAGCGTAACTCTTGCTTAAATGTTAAGAATGGGCTGAGGCAGCGGAAAGTTTAGAAGACGTTGGGCAGAACTTTTGTTAGCATATATGTAGTTGTGTATAAGCTACCTTGCATCTAATGAAATGTGACTATGAATCTAAACCTGTGGATTTTGTGTAAGTTAAAGGATCCCTCATGTATAGGGTTTTGGAATGTTAAATTAAATTGTGTAATGATATGAACTTATGGTAAATCGATGATTGTGGTGACTGCATAGATTTCCCCACTTGTGGATTTACATTGTGGTTTTTATTTTGATGAGTTGAGTTCAGATTGTATAAATTATCGAGTGATGTGTGCTATGTTTATGAATTGCACAGGGTTATGAATTGATAGATTATAGAAGTGAAATTTTTGATCTGAATGTTTTCTTAGTGACCTCAAATGTGTGTTTGGATCCTGGGTTAGTTGTGGCGAAAAAATTTAAAATATCATGGATATTTTTAGGGGCGTGACAATAAAGAGCCATTTCTCTTAGGAATTAAACCAACTTAGAAATAACAAGGCTCTGATACCAATTGTTAGGATCAGAGCGGTACTAAGAGGGGGGGGGGGTGAATTAGTGCAGTGGATTAAAACTTGTAAGTTTGAAACCGAATTTGTAAATGCGAGGAGATTTCGATTCGACAATAACTTGAGTAAAGTGAGAAGATGAAAACGAAAGCTTGCTGTAGTGTAAATAACAATTTTAGGAAGGTAAGTACTCACACATTCAAGGAACATACCAATTTAAAGTGGTTCGGTCAAATGACCTACATCCACTTGTGAAGCCTTCTTCGATGAGGCTCCCAACTTCCACTAGCAAATTACTTTGAAGGGGAAGGACAAATACCCTTCTTACAACTTTTATAAGTGGTTCACACTCTTATAAGTTTTTAATGAAAAGGAAGGAGGTGAACACTCAAGCAATTGAAAATAAGGCTTGCTAAAAACTTTATAAAGGTTTTTGTCTCAATCTATTGCTTCTCAAAAAGTTGTATTCTCTGCTGAGAATTGAGGGATATTTATAGGCCCCAAGAGGATTCAAATTTGGGCTCCAAATTTTAAATTCTCTTGGGTTCCTGATGCTGGCAGTGCCACCGCTTGTCAGTGGCGGTGCCACTGCCTGTTAGTGTCTGACACTGATAGTGTATCGGCAGTGCCACCGCCCAGTCTGATGGTGCCACTGCCGGACCTCTCAGGTGCGGTGGCACCGTCGAATCCGACGGTTCCACCGCCCGACTTTACCGGTCATTGGTTGAGCTTCAAATCCGGCCTAAACCAAGTCATATTCAGGCCCAATTGGCCCCTAACCAGGATATAAGATTATCCCTTAATCCTAACCCTAATTGCATGCAAACTACGTAACTGAAAACATAGTCCTAAGCAAGTTTTTAACCGGCAAACATCGAGTCTCCTTCCGGTGAGCTTTCTTGTGATCTTCTGGTGGACTCCCAGTAGGCTCCCGATCTTATGGCGAGTTCAATGAGTAGCCAAGCCTTCTCGGTGATCTCCATGAACCTCCGACGATCTCTTCGGCGGACTTCCGAAAACTCCGACAAGTCCCCGATTTCTTCTCGGTTGATTCTGGCAACATCTCCGACGAATCTTCGGACTCTCAAACACCCATCGAACTTGACTCCGATAGACTTGCTCTATGTCTTCAAGCTATCATAGTTAATCCTGTACATATAAAACAAAATTTCGATTTAGACAATTACTCCTAAGTAATTAATCAAGTTGTCCTGCATGTCATTGGTCCCTCGACGCTTCGTCCGATTCTTCGGCGCATCATCCTCTCTTGCGGCCTATTGCCCAATCACCCAGTTGACTCCGCAACTCTGATATCCTCAGCGCAATACCCGCTCTTCTTGGCTCGATGTCTGAATCCATGACACGAAGCCTTCTGTTGATATGTCGACCGATTCACCGGCCTAACGTCCAATCTTTTGACATTTTCCTCTAGCACAACATGGTTTTCCTACTTTAATTGTCTCATCCCGCGTCACTCAAAATGCAGATTAAATCATAAACACATATCAAGTGGTTTCATCATCAAAATACGAGATTCAATAACTTTTTGGCTCCATTTTTAAAAGCCATTGGGGCCTATAAATACCCCACCCTTTTCAACATGAAAAGGCACCGAAGTGTGATTATAATCTTAAGTTATTAAGGTGTAAAAGTGTTATAAATAAGTGCTAGATTCCTCCTCCTCTCTTTCTAAGTTTTTGAGATCATTCAAGAGAGGTGTGAGATTTATAAGGGTTGTCTCCTAAACCCGACAAAAAGAGAAGGAGCTGTAAAAGGTGATTGGACTTCACCTATTAAAGGAAGGCCTTTAGTAGACGTTGGTGATCTCAATGGAGAAGGAATCCGAGAGTGAATGTAGGTCACATTGACCGAACCACTCTAAATTATAGTTTGCATTTTGTTTTAAGCAATTTACTTTAACTGCAAATCATTTCATAGCAAACTGCTTCTCCTCCTCATCTTGCTTTCACTGCGCTTACGCTCTCTTACGTTTCAAGTTGCTTTCTTTCTGAATCGATTTCCATCGAACGTATGAAATCTTTTACGAAATCTAAGAATTTTTCGCTACACTAATTCAACCCCCCCCCCCCCCCCCCTCTTAGTGAAGCTCTTGATCCTAACATATTCTGGCAGAACTTCCGATGAACGTCCGAACTTCCGACGAACTCTCGAACTCCTAACAAAATCGCGTTCTTGACTCCGGGACTTCATTTTGCTTTATGCCTTGCTATTGTAGTTAATCCTGCACACATAAAAACACACTTTGATCTAGACAATTATTACTAAGCATGAATCATGTTGTCCGGCATGTCATTGGTCCAACGACGCTTCATCCGATTCTTCGGTGCATCATTCTCTCTTGCGACATATTGCCCAATCAGCCAATTGACCTTTACAACTCTAATATCCTTAGCGCAATATCCGCTCTTCTTGGCCCAATGCCCAAATTTATGGCCCGAAGTCTTCTGTTGATATGTCGACCGATCCTCTGACCCAACGTCCAATCTTCTGACATATTTTCCTCCGGCCCAACATGATTCTTCCTACTTTAATTCTCTCCTTGATCGAAGCATCCCGCGTCACTCAAAACACAGATCAAATCATAAACACTTATCAATTGGTTTCATTATCAAAATCTAAGATTCAATAATCTTTCCCTTTTTGATGATGACAACTAATTGATGATGGAGTTAACCTTAACTCCCGGAGTTTAAACAAACTCCCCCTATCAATATGCCATATTGATAGAACTCTTGGATTCAAAAATCCAAGCAACATGTTATCAAAAACTTATGCATAACATCATCATACTTCTCCCCCTTTGTCATCAATAAAAAGGAGAAGTGCAACTATCAAGTGTTTGAGATATAATATCTAAATCATTAGATAATAAATCTTAGGTTTAATCATCATGCAAGCTAACAAGTTTTACATCATGCAAGCTAGCAAATTTTATATCACTTTACAACATGCATAATCACCAAATCATCATTAATTTTAAAGATGTGCATGATTACAAATTTTGCAAGTTTGTATTTTTGCTTCTTAAGATAGGCAAGCTAGTGATATTCAAGATGGCAAGCTCTTTTTTTTCTTTTGAGAAGTGCCATTTTTGCTTCCTTTGCAAAGTGCAAGCTAGCAAAATTTTACATTATTTTATAACATACAAGCTAGAAATTTGGCAAGTGTTACTTCTTTTTGAAGTATGGAGGCTAACAAGTTTTTGAAAAATAATGCAAGATAACAAGCTAGCGAGATACAATGTTTTACATAAAGCAAGCTAACAAGTTTTGCATCTTCTTGACTTGTGCAAGCTAGCTATCTCCCCCTTTATCATTGTCAAAAAGAAAGGAAGAATATAATTTTGTATCTCTTTTTCTCTGTGCAACAATTTTCAAAGCATGACAAAGATAAGTAATCATTCTTATTTCAAAATGTTATAATTGAGATAATCCTTTAATTCAAATCAAAGCAATTTTAATCATGATTTACATCATATGCAATACATCACATTCATCATCATAATAAAAAGCATAAGTATTACATGTATCATTCCAAATCATAAATATTTCACATCATGATGGTATCAATTTGTCAAATTACATCCTACCATGCATGATCATAACTTCATCCCCTTTTATCATTGTAAACAAGAAAGAATAAGGAAAAAACATAATAGTGTAAAATATTTCAATCATTTCAAGGCATACAAGTCATAAATACAAAGAAATCATGTTATGAAAGATAAGACCATTTGAATACCGAAAGATATTATTTATATAATAAATCTCTTCTTTAAATAAAATACCAAGAAAAAAATCGTAGGAGTACAAAGAAGAGATCTTGATTCAAAAAATATCTCAAGTAATAAATCCAAGAACTCACAAGAAAAATCATGATTCATTTAGAAAATTTCCTCTTAAGAAAATACCAAGTAGAATCGTAGGAGAACGATTAATGAAAAATCTTGATTCATAATAAATCTTAATTTGTAAAAATCAAGGAATCAAGATCATGATTTAGATAAAAAATTATTCAAATTCAAATTATCAAAATCACTTTCATAGTTCAAGAGATTCAAAATAATATAAATAGATTTATCAATCTCTTCTTTTTGAAAATCGATGAAGTAGAGAAAAAGAAATTTTTCAAGGAGAAAGCTTTCTTTTTTTTAGTGATTCAATTCATAAGATTGACTTCATAGAAGTATGCCTTTTTTATTTATGCCAAATAAAAACATGCATCAATGTTTAGGATCGAAAAATAAGTTTCGTCATAAAAACCATCCATCTTGTTTATAACCGAAAAAGCAATTTTCATTGCGACAAAGATCAATAGGCCATGAATCACAAAAATCATCATGCATAATTTCATATTAAGCATGATATCAAACCTCTTAACATTTTCATTAAGACATTAAGCATGGTTTCGTTGAACATAATGTTGAATGATTCTTAAAGATATCTAAACTTCTTTAGTTTCAATTTGTGTGATTGACTTTATATTAGCATGCCGAAATATTTGTTCTTATGTCAAAACCATGCATCAACATTTAAAACGGAAAGATAAAAAATCATCAAGATCAAAAAGTGTAACATGTAATTCCAAAACATATGATTTCAAATCATTACTTCAAGTCCTTATGTATAAAAATCATAAAGTATGATACAAACATTTATTTTCAAAACATTCATCATCATAAGGCATACAAGCTAAAGAAATCATTAAACATAAAGCATATTCATCAATCATTATTTCATTGAGCATAATGCATTTTCAAACAAAATCAAAAATCAATATGAAAATCATCAAGATATACATTATTTCTTCTTGAAAAACATACATAGGATTATCATTAGATTCAAATCTAACATTTTATTCCTTTCACATAAAACATGTAATTTTTATTATCATTTTCAAAATTACTAGCATGATCCTAATTTTTTGCATTTTCATTACATCATTAAACATGCAATTTAAAAAAAAATTATATAATTTTTTAAACTAAATTAAAAATAACTCATGAAGAACATCATGTAATTTCAAAGTAAACTAAGGGAGTTTCATTTGAGTTGTTTACCTTGTTGTAGAAAGCCGTTAATGTGTAGTTTGCCACCTCGCCTTTGAGGAGCTCGATTCATCCAAAGTCACCTTCTTTTTCTTGCGTTCATAGCAAGTAGTTGTGTTCTTTTTGTTCTTTAATTTTTGTTTCATGAACTTTTTAAATTTCATAGTGAGGAGTTCAAGTTCACCATCACTTGAGCTTATGCTCAAGTGGTCTTCGATTGTTCTAAGTCCAAAATCCTTCCTATTCTTTGGAAGGTGGTTCTCAAGTTATTTACGTGCATTGCACGTTATTTCATAGGTCATTAGAGACTCGATAAGTTCTTCAATCAAAAAAGTATTCAAATTTTTTGATTCTTTAATAGTCATTATTTTTTAATCCCATTTTTAGAAAATGATCATAAAATCTTGTTAACGAGTTCAAAATTAGAAAAACATTTGCCAAGAGCTTTTAAACCATTGATGATATCCGTAAAACGGGTGTACATGTCAATAATAGTTTCGCTCGGCTTCATTCGAAATAGTTCAAAATTGTGCATTAAAAGATTGACCTTCGAAACTTTTAATCTACTTATGGCTTCATTCGAAATAGTTCAAGAATATGCTAAACGTCAAAATTGGTTTCGCAAGTAGAAATCCGATTAAACTCATTTTTGTCTAAGGCGCAAAATAGAGCATTCATAGCTCTAGAATTTAAAAAAAAAGTCTTCTTCACCAAATCATTCCAATGGTTCATTAGAAAAGAAGACCTTCGAAAACCTCTTTCGATAATATTCCATAAATTCAAATTCAATGAAAGCAAGAAAACTCTCATTCGAGTTTTTCAATATGTGTAGTTCATCCCATTGAACAAGTGAGGATGAATGAGAGAGTGACTCTCTTGAAAGCCGAAAAGAGCCATTTCTCTTGGGTGTTAAACCAAATGAGAAATTACGAGGCTCTGATACCAACTGTTAGGAAAGAGTCAGCACTAAGGGGGGGGGGGGGGTGAATTAGTGCAGCGATAAAAACGTCAACTTTGTAAAATCTTTCATTCAATAAAACTGATTTCGGAAAGATGATAACTTGAAATATGTTCATAAGGATGTGCAGTTAGAGTAAAGAGGACGTATGACAGTTTGCAGTGAAGGTAAATAGCAAGAATAGAAATGCAAACCAAGTTTTTATATTAGTTCTAGTGGACTCCTAGCAATCTCCTAGACTTCACGATAATCTTCTTAGAGAGTTCTGATGAGCTTCTTTGGCAAGCTCCAGGACTTCTTGGTCAATTCCTGCTGAACTTTCGACGAACGTTCGGACTTCCGATGAACTTTTGAACTCCCAACGAAATCGAATTCTGGACTCCGGGACTTCATTTTGCTTTATGCCTTGCTATTGTAGTTAATCTTGCACACATAAAGACACACTTCAATCTAGACAATTACTACTAAGCATGAATCATATTGTCTGGCATTTTATATGTCCATCGACGCTTCGTCCGATTCTTCGGCGCATCGTTCTCTCTTACGGCCTATTGCCCAATCGGCCAGTTGACCTTCGCAACTCCGATCTCCTTGGCGCAATATCTGCTCTTCTTAGGTCGATGCTCGAATCTATGGCCCGAAGCCTTCTGTCGATACATCGACCGATCCTCCAGCCCGACATCCAATCTTCAAACATGTTTTCCTCCGACCCAACATGATTCTTTCTGCTTTAATTCTCTCCTTGATCAAAGCATCCTGCGTCATTCAAAATGCAGATCAAATCATAAACACTTATCAATTGGTTTCATCATCATAATCTGAGATTCAACAATAAGATCATGATTTAAGTGAGTGATCCAAAGAATCAAGAAAGTTTAAAAATGAAATTTAACAAATTCATGCATTCGGACAAATTAACATTCCTAATTCTCTTCTAATAAAATCAAATTGTTCTTCACTTAAAGGCTTTATAAAAATATTGGCTAATTGATGTTTTGTATCAATAAACTCTATGATTACATCATAATTATTAACATGATCTCATATAAAGTGATGTCTAATATCAATATGTTTAGTTCTAGAGTGTTGAATGAGATTTTTTATTAAACATATTGCACTTTTGTTATCACATTTTATGGGAATGTTTTTAAGATGAATCTTATAATCCTCTAAAGTGTTTTTCATCCACACAACTAATGCACAACATGCACTAGCTGCAATATACTCAGCTTCAGTTGTAGATAGTACAACCGAGTTTTATTTCTTGGAAGACCAAGAAACAAGTATGTCCTAAAAATTGATATGTTCCGGATGTGCTTTTTCTATCTAATCTACATCTAGTAAAATCCGCATCAGCATAAGTAATTAGTTCAAAGTTCTCAGATTTTAGATATAATAATCCTAGATTAGTTGTACCTTTAAGATATCTAAGAATTCTTTTAACAGCTTTAAGATGATATATCTTAGGATTAGATTGAAACCTAGTACAAAGTCGTACACTAAACATGATATCCTGTCTAGTTGCGATGAGGTATAGTAAACTTCCTATCATACCCCTATAAGCTGTTTGATTAAAGCATTCTCCACTTTCATCAATGTCTAATTTAGTGGAGGTACTCATAGGAGTATTGGTAGCCTTTGAGCTATCAATATTAAACCTTTTTAGCAAATATAAAGCATATTTTATTTGACTAAGAAAAATACCATTAATTGGTTATTTGATTTGTAAGCCTAAAAAGAAAGTTAATTCCCCTATTAAACTCATTTCAAATTCAAGACTTATACTTTTAGCAAATGATTCACATAGAGATTCATTCGTGGAACCGAAAATAATATCATCAACATAAATTTGAATAATAAGAAAATTATTTTTAAAATTTTTGGTGAACAATGTAGTATCGACCTTGCCTTTAGATAAATTATTTTCGATAAGAAATGAGCTAAGTCTCTCATACCAAGCCCTTGGGGCTTGTTTCAATCCATAGAGAGCTTTAGTCAATTTAAACACATGATTAGGGAGATTGTCATTCTCAAATCTGGGAGGTTATTCAATATAAACTTTTTAGGAAATAAATCCACTAAGAAAATCACTTTTAACATCTATTTGAAATAACTTAAAATTATCACTACTAGCATAGGCAAGGAGCATCCTTATAGCTTCTAATCATGCCACAAGAGTGAAGGTTTCTTTATAATTGATACCTTCTTCTTGGTTGAAACCGTTAGCCATTAATCTAGCCTTGTTTCGAATCATGATACCAAATTCATCTTGCTTGTTTCTAAAGACTCATTTAGTACCAATAACTAAATGGTCATTTGGCCTAGGAACAAGCTTCTACACCTCATTTCTCTCAAATTGATTCAACTCTTCTTGCATTGTGATAACCCATAAATCTTTTAAGGCCTCATCAATATATTTTGGTTTAATTTTGGAGAGAAAAGCGACGTTGGTACAAAAATTCTTAAGAGAAGGACAAGTTTGGACTCCTTTTGATGTATCTCCTATGATTAGCTCCTTAGGATGAGTATCTATATACTTCCATTCCTTAGGTAAGGATTTTTTGGAAGAAGATGCATCTAAGTTGCTAGATGGAGAAGGGGTTTCATTTAATTTCAAAGCATCAAAATTAACATCATCGTCAAAATCATTTTTCTTGACTTCGGAAACTTCATTGAAAACAACATGAATAGACTCTTCTATAATTAAAGTTCTTTTGTTAAAGATATGAAATGCTTTAGAAATAGAAGAATAGCCAAGAAAAATTCCTTCATTGGATTTTGTATCAAATTTTCTTAAGGCATCTTTTTCATTCAAGATAAAACACTTACATCCAAAAACTTTAAAATATGAAACATTGGGTTTTTTATTATTCCACAACTCATAAGGAGTTTTGGTGAGTAATGGTCTTACTAGAACTCTATTCATGACATAGCATGTCGTATTTATGGAAAATATTTAGGTAGGCTATGTTCGTTTAACATGGTTCTAGCCATTTCTTGTAAGTTTCTATTTTTTCTTTCTACTATTCTATTTTTTTAAAGATTTCTTGGAGTAGAGAAATTATGGTTGTATCCATTAGATTCACAAAATTCTTGAAAATCATAGTTTTGAAATTTACCACCGTGATCACTCCGAATTGATGAAATCATAAAACCCTTTTCATTTTGAACAAGTTTACAAAACTTAGAGAAATACCTAAAGCAATCACTTTTGTATGCCAAAAAGTAAGTCCATGTGTATCTACTATAATCATCCACGATGACAAATATATATTTGCTTCCTCCTAGGCTTGAAGTAGCAATTGGTTCGAATAAGTCCATATGAATTAATTACAATGCCCTAGAGGTGATTATTTGGTTCTTTGGTTTGAAACTACTTTTTATTTGCTTTTCTAGTTGACATGCATCACACATATTGTCTTTGACAAACTAAATGTGAGGAATTCCTCTCACAAGTTCTTTAGATGAAATTTGAGAGATTAGTTTCATGCTTGCATGACCTAACCTCCTATGCCAAAGCCAAGCATCGTCATTCAAAACCGAAAAACACATTTCATTATAAAGATAATTAATATCGATAGTGTATATATTTTTTTGTTTTAAAGCAATCATAGATGTGTTTTTGTATGGTTTTTCAATAATACAAGCATTGGATTCAAATCTAATGATATATTATTTATCACACAATTGACTAATGCTCAAAAGGTTATGCTTTAAGCCATCAACTAACAACACATCTTCAATAGAAAAGGTGGATCTGTTACCTATGGTTCCTTTGCCAATGATTTTACTCTTGTTGTTGTCTCCAAAAGTGATATATCCTTCATCTATGCTAGTGAGCTTAGAGAATTGAGATGGATCTCCAAGCATATGCCTTGAACATCCACTATCAAGGTACCATCTCTTGCTCTTAGCTTATGATGGTAAATGTTTCTATGAAAAAAAGATAATTTTTAGATACCCATTCGACATTGGGTGCCTCAAAAATCGATCTACATAGCTTATCATGTTGCATTGTGTTATTTGAGGTTCTTTTAGGAATACAAATCAATTTGTGTGGACTACATTTATTAAATGGACAATGATAAGCTATATGCCCAAATTTGCAACAAAAGTTACATTTCTTTTAGGGTGAAACATGCAAAGTAGGGCCTTTAACGAAGGTGGTTGGATTTAGGTGAGAGCTACTCACAAATCTGATTCTGCCTTTTCTATAAACATGACCCTTGTTGGCAAGGATCATGTTCAAGGACTTGCTACCAACTTCAAACTTTTTAAAGGATTGTTTGAGTAGCAAGTTTTCCTTTCTAAGTATTTCTAGTTCATATTTTGTACATGGAGCTAAACTATCATTGTGCTTAACATTTAATCTATTGAAATCATTAACAAGAGAATCATGCTTTTTTTTTAATAATTTATATTTTTTACTAATTGATTTGTATTCATCAAATAAATCATAAAAAGCATTTAATAGTTCATCAAAGGATAAATTTGCATCAAATGAACTACTCATTTCATCTCCAATAGCCATTAGCACATAGTGAGCAACTTGCTCAGTGTTGGTTAGCTCCTCTTCTTCAGATGAACTTGAGTCATCCCATGTTGCTTTAAGAGCCTTCTTCTTCTTTGGTTGTCTCTTCTTTGTTTGGGGACATTCGCTCTTGTAATGCCCTGGCTTCTTACATTCATAGCTTATCACTTGTTTACTCTTAGGTTTAATTTTATTTTTAGTATCACTTTTAAATTTATTTCTTTTTATAAATTTTTGAATATTTTTGTTAAGAGTGTCAAGTCTTCATCAAAATCCTCATCACTTGAATTTTCTTTGGTCTTCTTGAGTTCTTAGAGTCATGTCATTCCTATTCTTTGGAAGGTTGTTCTCAAGCTCTTCATGATCAATACAAGTCATCTCATAGGTCATTAGTGATCTGATTAGTTCTTCGAGAGAAAAATTATTTAAATCTTTGGCCTCTTGAATGGCCGTGACTTTAGGGTCCCAACACTTTGGAAGGGATCTTAAAATTTTATTAACAAGCTCAAAATCTAAGAAACTTTTATCAAGTCCTTTTAGACTATTGACGACATCCGTAAATCGAGTATAAATGTCTCTAATGGTCTCACTCGATTTCATCCGAAACAACTCATAAGTGTATACTAAAAGATTAATTTTTGATTCCTTCACTTTACTAGTGCCTTCAAGAGTCACTTCGAGTGTATGCCAAATATCAAATATAGTTTCATAAATAGATACACGATTGAACTCGTTTTTATCTAAAGTACAAAACAAGGCATTCATAGCCTTGGCGTTTAAAACGAAAGTTTTCTCCTCCAATTCATTCCAATCGTTCATTGGAAGAGAAGACTTTTGAAACCCATTTTCTATAATATTTCATAATTCAAAATCCATTGAAATTAGGAATATCCTCATTCTAGTCTTCCAATATGTGTAATCCGTCCCATTGAACATGGGCGGACATGTAATTGAATTACTCTCTTGGTTGTCGACAAACGTCATCTCTCTTGGGTTTAAAACCAAATGTGAGTGATCCTTACTCTGATACCAACTATTAGGATCAAGAGTGGCATTAAGAGGTGGGTGAATTAGTGCAACGAAAATCTTTTCCGATTTCAAAAGTCTTCATTTTGATTAAAATCAATTCCGACGAAAATTATTTCAATTGAATTCGTTTCGGAGAGAAATTGAATTTGAAAGCTTTCATAAAATTGCAAAGAGAAGATTAAGGAGGTTTAAAGTAATGTAAATTGCACAAATAAAAAGCAAACCAGAATTTAGAGTGATTCGATCGATGTGACCTACATCCACTTTCGGATTCCTCCCCGATGAGGTCACCGGTGTCCACTAAAGGCATTCCTTCAATAGGTGAAGGCCAAACACCTCTTTACAGCGCTTTCTCTTTTTTCCGGATTTAGGAGATAACCCTTACAAGTCTCACTCCTCTTTCTTGGATGTTTACAAAGCTAAGAGAGGGAGGGGAGGACTCTTTTTAACTTTTACAAAACTTAACACCCCAAAGATTTAAGAGTATGTTTAACACTTTCATGCCCTTTCATGCAAAAAAGGGTGGAGTTTTTATAGGCCCCAATGGCATTAAAATTGGAGCAAAAAAGTGTCACATCCATGGATTTCGGGGTACTGGCGGTACCACAACCGTTATTGGGCAGTTCTACCGCCGCTAGTCTAACATTGGGTGGTACCACTGCCTGACATGGGTGGTACCACTGCTGGCAACATTTACTGCCGGCTGTACCACCACCCAAACAACCTGGGACTCTGTTTCCCAAGCAGTGCCACCGCCGGCCAAGAATTTAGGGGCTGAATGGTCTACTCAATTCGGCCCAATTCAGCCCTATTAAAGGCCCAATTGGCCCCTAATTAACTTAGTGGGATTACCTCTTAATTCCAACTTAATTTATGATCTAATTACGATAATTAAGACATAATCATAGCACTTATTGTTCCAATGCGTCAATTGCTCTTCCGACGAGCCTCCGATGAACTCCCGGTGAACATCCGACGAACTCTCGGCAATGTTCCGGTGAACTCCCGGCAAGCTCCTAGACTTTACGATGATCTTTTGGTGAGTTCCGATGATCTTCTTTGGCAAGCTCCTGGACTTCTCGGTTGGTTCCAACAGAACTTCCGACGAACTCTCGAACTCCCAATGAGATCTTGATCTTGACTCCAGCACAACACCTACTTTATGTCTTACTACCATCGTAGTTAATCCTGCACACTTGTCTCAACATATAGATTATATCAAATAATTTACAATTGACTTCATCATCAAAATTCGAGATTCAACAATAGCCTCCTCGTAGGTCTAAGGATCAATATCCTCAACATCTTGTCCTTTAATATGTCCCACATATCTCTCGAGAGGATGAGATACTTTGCTAGACCTATGTAAAGTTGGAACTTGTGTGCTAGGTACCTGAACAGACTTGGGTTGTGGAATGGTGCTTAAGCTAAGTTCTCCAATCTCGCTCAACTCTATCATGTTCCCACTGTCTCTGCCAATAATATGTTCCTTCTTAAGGAACACTACTCTCTTAGCTACAAAGACCATTTAGTCCTCGGGATTATAGAAATAATACCCATTAGTTTTCTTAGGGCATCCCACGAATATGCACTGTTTCGTCCTGGATTCTAATTTATCGAGGTTGTGTCTTTTAATGTGGGTAGGGCAGCCCCAAATCTTAACAACCTTAAAATTGGTCTTTTTCTTTTTCCATATCTCATATGGAGTAGACACCACCGACTTAGTTGAAATTCTGTTTAGAATGTAAGCTGCGGTCTCCTCAAAATGAGATGGGGAGGTCAACGAAACTCATCATGGACCACACCATATCTAATAGTATGCGATTTCTCCTTTCGGATACACCATTGAGCTGGGGTGTATAAGAAGGTGTCCATTGGAACATAATCCCATAGTCCTTGAGGAACTAGGTGAACTATGTACTCAAGTACTCACCTCCTCGATATGATCAAAGAGTGTTGATACTCTTTCAAATCTGATTCTCCACTTCATTCTTATACTCCCTGAATTTCTCGAAGGCCTCAGACTTGTACTTTATCATGTACATATGTCCATACCTTGAGAAATCATAAGTAAAAGTAATAAAGTAGGAGTAACCACTTATGGCATGAGTTAACATGGGACCACATACATCACTATATATGAGTTCCAACAACTCAGTAGCTCTCTCTCCAATTCCACTAAATGGAGAGTTGGTCATTTTTCTACAAAGGCAAGGCCGCAAGTTGCATATGACTCATAGTCGAATGGATCTAAATATCCATCCTTTAGCAACTTTTGAATCCTTCCCTCATGGATATGACCTAGCCTATAATGCCACAGGTATGCACTGTTCACCTCAACTCGTTTACTCTTGGACATACTCATATTCATGATATGTTGAGCAGTGTTTAGTATAAATAATCCATTATGCAATGTTTCTCTCTTGATGATCTCATCATCTAATAACATTGAACAACTATTGTTCTCAAAAACTAATTTATATCCACTAACTATCAAACAAGAAATGGAAATAATATTTTTGATAATAGAAGGAACAAAATAGCATGCATCTAATGTAATAATAGCTCCACTAGGCAGATGTAGGGTGACCTCGCTAATAGCCACTGTAACAACTTTTGCTCTATTACCCATTTTGAGGTCCATCTCGCCTCTCACCAATCTCCTAGGTCTTGCTAGAACCTACAACGAATTATAGATGTGATAAGCACTACCGGTATCCAATACCCTTGTATTATCATAAGATTCTAACAACTAGAGACTAATTATTTTTTAATCTTGAATTTTGATAAAGAAATCAATTAGTAAATTATTTGATCAAATCTATATGTTAAGAAAAGTGTACAGGATTAACTACGATAGCAATCAAGGTATAAAACAAAATGAAGTGCTAGAGTAAAGATCGAGATTTTGTTGGGAGTTCAAGAGTTCATCGGAAATCCAAACGTTCGTCGGAAGTTCTGCCGGAATTGATCGAGAAGTCTAGGAGCTTGCCAAAGAAGCTTATCGGAACTTGCCAAAAAGATCATCGTAAAGTCCAGGTGCTTGATAGGAGTCAACCGTAACATTACCGAGAGATCATCGGAAGTTCGCCGGAAGATTGCTAGAAGCTCGTCGAAAGAAACTTAAACTAATCAGTCTTGTTTTGCTTAGTGTATGCCTTAAGAATCACAGTTAGCATGTAATTAGGATTAGGTTTAGGAGGTAATCCCACTAACTCGATTAGGGGCCAATTAGGCTAGTAATTGGACTAGTTTAGGGCGAATTCAAGGCCCAACTAGGTTGTTGGACCTTGTATAGCGGTAGAATTGCCCAGGTAACAATCTCCCAGGTGGTTTGGGCAGTGGTATCGCCTAGACTGAGCGGTGGTATCATCAGCAGTTATTACCTGCCAAGTGGTGGTATCGCCCTATCAGGTGGTGGTACCGCTAGAGCTTAGTATCTGAGACTTTGTCAAGCAGTGGAACCACTAGACTGGGTGGTGGAACCACCAGACTGGACGGTGGTACAACTTAGTGTTAGGCGATGGTACCGCCCAATATTGGCAGTGGTACTGCCAGCACCATAAAAATTCAGGATGAGACACGTTTTGACTTTAATTTTAAATCCATTAGGGCCTATAAATACCCCACCCTTTTCTGCATGAAGAATAACAAAGCGCAATCAAGGTGTAAAAAAGACTCTAAGTGTTGGGGTGTTAAAAGTATTGTAAAAGTGAGAAGAGTCTTCCTCTTCCCTCTCTTTAGCTTTGTAATCATCTAGGAAGATATATGAGGCTTGTAAAGGTTATCTCCTATACTTGTGAAAAGAAGAAAGCTAGCAAGTGGTTAATCTTTGCCTATTGAAGGAAGACCATTAGTAGCCACCGGTAACCTCGAAGGGGGAGAAATCAGAAGTGAATGTAGGTCACAATGACCGAACCACTATAAATTCCGGTGTGTTCATTCCTTACTACTTATTCTCTTTACTACATTTAACTTTACTTTATTACAAACTATCCAATCCCCTCTTCTCTACTTATTCAAGAAAAATGAAATAGTTTTCGTCGGAATCAAATTTTATTGTACTAAGATTTTCAAATAAATGTAATTTTTCTACTACACTAATTCACACCACCCCCTTTTAGTGCCGCTCTTGATCCTAACAATTGGTATCAGAGCAAGTCACTCTCTGTTTGATTTGAAACTCAAGAGAGATGACATTTGCTAGCAACCAAGAGGGTCACTCAATTACACGTCTACCCATTTTTAATGGGATGGATTACACCTATTGGAAAACTAGAATGATGATTTTTCTAATTTCTATGGATTTTGAGTAATGGAATATTGTGGAGAATGGATTTCAAAAGTATTCTCTTCCAATGAATGATTGGAATGAGTTGAAGAAGAAGACTTTCACTTTAAATGCCAAGGCTATAAATGTCTTGTTTTGTGCGTTAGATAAAAATGAGTTCAATCGAGTGTCTATTTATGAAACGACTTTCAATATTTGACATACACTTGAAATCACTCACGAGGGCACTAGTAGAGTAAAGGAGTCCAAAAATAATCTTTTAGTCCATACTTATGAATTGTTTCAGATGAAACCAAGTGAGACCATTGGAGATATGTACACCCAGTTTACGAATGTCATCAATGGTCTAAAAAGACTTAGTAAAAGTTTTTCTAATTTCGAACTTGTTAACAAAATATTAAGATCCCTTTCAAAGAGTTGGGATCATAAAGTAATGATAATTCAGCCAAGGACTTGAACAACTTTTTGCTCGAAGAACTTATTGGGTCTTTGATGACCTACGAAATGACTTGTAATGCTTATGAAGAGCTTGAGAAAAACTTTCCAAAGAACAAGAATGATATGACACTTAGAACTTATAAAGACTACTTGAAAGAAAATACAAGTGATGAGGACTATGATGATGACTTGGCACTCTTGATAAGAAAATTAAAAAAATTTATAAAAAAATAAATCTAAAAATGACACTAAAAATAAAATTGAACCCAAAAAAGAACAAGTTATATGATACGAATGCAAGAAGTCAGGACATTTCAAAAGCGAATGTCCCCAAGTAAAAAAGAAGCAACCAAAGAAGAAGAAGATGCTCAAGGCGACGTAGGATGACTCGAGCAATTCCGAAGGCGAAGAACAAAGCAACAAGGAGATCACCAACTATGCACTAATGGCTATCATAGATGAGATAAGTAGTTCATTAGATGCAAATTTATCTTTCAATGAGCTTTTAAGTACTTTTCATAAATTATTTGATGAATATAGAATATTGAGTAAAAAGTATAATTCTTTGAAAAAGGAGCATGCCCTTTTAAATATTGATTTTAAAAAAATTAAGCATGATAATCCTTCTTTGCCTCCGTGCACTAAGTGTGAGCACTTAGAGGCACTTGAGAAGGAAAACTTGTTACTCAAAGAAATTTTAGAAAAATTTGAGGTTGGTAGCAAGTCCTTGAATATGATCCTTGCCAATAAGGTGCTAGTCATAGGTGCCCAACAAGCCAATCACGTGAGTGATAGCACGTGTGACTTGACATGGAATCTTTTTGCTTATTATATTTTAGAATTTATCACTTTATATTGATTATTGGATATATGCATGTATATATTGTGATGTCCTTGGATCCGAGCAATGAGAATCAAATCATGATGAGATCACAATTGTGAGACTGATTCACCTTTAAACACAGATCCTAAATAATCCCGGTCATAAGTTACTCGAGAGGGACATCGTGATAACCGAACAGATTGGTGTACTGTATAACCATCCATATGATGGATGTAGCTGGTCTCACAACTGCTCATGTGGGGACACTAGGGATATAGTACAGGTGCTCAATAGAGAATGATTTCATTGATTGATCCGTTTTTGGAATGCTGGATGGTTGATGATTCCTTATTGTCAGACAGTGATTCCATAATCATAGTGGTGTATTTGGTCCTTAGACTTGAGATACCAAGGATGTCCTGTATGAGTGCTCCACTCTTTGATACCAGACTTGTAGGTTTGGATGTCCTAGATCTAGTACAGTTGATCATTGGGAGTGATAGTCGACCTTACGAGGGCTATTGAGTGTCGATAGAGAATCATCCACTCTCGGCATCATGAGAGGAATATCCCATGTGTTCTTGCTCAGATAAATCCCTAGCTAGGGTCATTCAGGTTGAGTGAGAAAGAGTTCTCTAGGAGAATCCGATTAGAGTGAGACTCGAGTAGAAACCATATGGGTCTAACAGCACCATGCTCGATATACGGTCTTTGGGATATTAGATAGATGAGGGATTATAGGTATATGGTAATTGAGGACAGACAGGTCCAATGGATTGGATTCACTTGTATCGTCTTGGGACTACGGCGTAGTGGCCTAGTACATCCGTAGTCGATGAGTCGAGTGAATTATTACAGAGATAATAATTCACTACGTTAGAAGGAGTTCTAATAGGTATGACTCATGGCCAGCTCAATATTGGGCCTAGAGAGTCACACACATATGGTAGGCATTGCGATGAGTAGAGGTTCGGATATGAGATATCTGCCGGAGCCCCTATCTTATTGGATATCTAATAAGCCCCTAAATTATTGGATCCCATGGACGAGATCTAATAAGAACCCATGAGAGATTATTGGATAGAGATCCGCTAATCTAAAAGGCTTGGTTAATTGAATGCAGATCCAATACCCACTACGGGAGGATCCATTAGGTTTTTGATAGGGGGCCTCTATAAATAGGAGGGATTCAAAGCCTCATAGGCTAGAGCCTTTGTATGCCTCTCCTATTCTCCTCCCCCTCTCCACCTTAGAGCAGGCCTAGAGTTTTAAGGAGTGTTGTCGCAGCCCTACTGTGTGGATCACCACTAGAGAGGAGGACGTTTGACCTCCTTCACCCTCTCCTAAAGATCTGCAAGGAAATAGGGATATACGATCTCCCTAGGTAATACAATCTACCCCATACGTAGTTTTAAGTTTCATGGATTTTGCGCACCAATCTTTGCACGATGATGAACATCTCTTTGGGAATAGGAGATTTTATTTTTCTTGTTCTTTCGCTGCGCATGTGATGTCTGTTGAATCTCGGATTTTGATGATAAAATCAATTGATGGGTTAATTGATCTAATCCATATTATTGAGTTAAGTGTGCAGGATTAACTACAATAACCAAAAAACATAAAGCAAGAATACCGGAGTCAAGATTGATGAACGTTTAAGAGTCCGAATAATCATCGAAGATGCTGCCGGAACCAACCGAGAAGAAATCGGGAACCTATCGAAATTTTCGGAAGTTCGCCGAAGAGATCGTTGGAGGTTCACAGAGATCACCGAGAAGGCTCGGCTACTCGTTAAAGTCATCACAAGATCGGGAGCTTGATGGGAGTCCGTCGGAAGAAGTTCGTCGGAAAGCTCGCCGAAACAAGACTCGACGTTCGCGTTTGAAAGCTTGCTTAGGATGTGTTTTTGTTATATAGTTCACTTGTAATTAGGATTAGGATTAAGAGATAATCCTATATCCTGGTTAGGGGCCAACTAGGCCCAAAGTCGGATATGGTTTGGGCTAAAATTAAGCCAAACCAGTGAAATCGGAGAGCCAGGCGGTGGCACCGCCTGGCTGGGCGGTGGCACCGCCCAGCACCCGAGAGCTGGGCGGTGACACCTCCTGGGCTGGGTGGTTGCACCTCCCAGCACCCGAACGCTGGATGGTGGCACCGCTTGGCTGGGCGGTGGCACCGCCAGCATCGGGAACCCAAAGAGAATTCAAATTTTGCAGCCCAAAATTTAAATCCTCTTGAGGCCTATAAATACCCCTCAAATCTCAACTGAGATTACAACTTTTGAGAAGCATTTGATTGAGAGAAAAGTCTTAGAAAGTCTTAGCAAGTCTTGTTTTCAATTTGCTAGAGAGTTCTCCTCCTTTCTTATTGAAATCTTGTAAGAGGTTGAACTGCTTGTAAAAGGTTGTAAGAGGGGTACTTACCCTTCCATTTCAAGAGATTTGCTAGTGGAAGGTGGGAGCCTCATCGAAGAGGGGCCTCGCAAGTGGATGTAGGTCATTTGACCGAACCACTCTAAAATCAGGCGTAATCTCTGGTTTGTATTTCATTATCGCTATTTACATTTCTACAAACCTTCTTACATGCATTAGTTCCTTATTACCTTTGCTGCGCAACTCTAAGAATACGTTTTCAAGTTAAGCTTTTCAAGTTCCGTTCTTATCGTACGAAAGATTTTTCTAAAACCGAAGTTTTAATCCGCTGCACTAATTCACCCCCCCCTCTTAGTGCCGCTCCGATCCTAACAAGTGGTATCAGAGCGAGGTTATCTCTCATATTTGGTTTAATACCCAAGAGAGATGGCTTACTCCGGCATGCAAGAGGGCCATTCTATTGCACGATCACCTTTGTTTAATGGGTCGGATTACACATATTGGAAGACTCGCATGAGGATCTTCCTCATTTCTATGGGCTTTGAGCTTTGGTCTACTGTCGAGAATGGATTTCAAAAATCTTCTCTTCCGATGAGCGAATGGAATTAATCGGAGAAGAAGGTTTTTGCTTTAAATGCAAAGGCTATGAATGCCTTGTTTTGTGCACTAGACAAAAATAAATTTAATCGTGTTTCAATTTGTGATTCGGCTTTTGATATTTGGAGAACTCTTGAGGTCACTCATGAAGGCACTAGCCGAGTGATAGAGTCCAAAATCAACATCCTTATGCACTCTTACGAACTTTTCCGAATGAAACCAAGTGAGTCCATCGGAGAAATGTACACCCGGTTTACGGATTTCATCAATGACCTCAAAGCTCTTGGTAAATATTTTACTAACTTTGAACTAGTAACTAAAATCTTAAGATCCCTCCCTAAAAGTTGGGATCCAAAAGTTACGGTCATTCAAGAGGCCAAAGACCTTAAAGCATTCTCTCTTGAAGAACTCATTGGGTCTCTAATGACCTACGAAATGACATGTCAAGCTCATGACGAGCTCGAGAACCCCCTTCCAAAGAACAGGAAGGATATGGCACTCAAATCACAAGAAGACCACCTGAAAGGAACATCAAGTGATGAGGACAGTGACAATGACATTGCACTTTTGACTCAAAAATTTAAAAAATATTTAAGAAAGAACAAATTTAAAAATAATATAAAAAATAAATTTGAACAAAAGAAGGACCAAGTGATTTGCTATGAATGCAAAAAACCGGGACACTACAAGAACGATTGTCCTCAAGCCAAAAAGAGGACATCAAAGAAGAAGGCGCTCAAGGCAACGTGGGATGATTCAAGCGCATCCGAAGAAGAGGAGTCCAACACCGAGCAAGTTGCTCATTACGCGCTAATGGCTTTAGGAGAAGAGGTATGTGATTTATTTAATGAAGATTTATCTTTTGAAGAACTCTCTATCGCTTTTCATGAATTATTTGATGAATGTAGAATTGTTAGCAAGAAGTTAAGTATCTTAAAGAAAGAGCATGCTTTGCTACAAGATAAGTTTGAGAATCTTCAAACTCCTCCATGCTCTAAGTGTGAGCATTTAGAAGCAATAAAAAATGAAAATTTGCTTCTTAAAGAAACCTTAAACAAGTTTAAGGTTGGTAGCAAAGGATTAGATATGATCCTTGCACACAAGGGTCACATCGTAAATAGAAATGGAATTGGATTTGTAAAAGGATTACATCAAAATCCTACCACTTTCATAAAAGGACCTACATTACATGTTTCCTCTTATATGAAATGCAACTTCTGTTGCAAATATGGACATATTGCCTACAAATGTCCATTTAGGAAAATTAGTTCACAAAAATTAATATGGGTTCCTAAAGGAACTATAAAGGATTCAATAATAAATAACAAAATTAGTGGGTCAATTTTTGAGGCACCCAAAATCAAATGGGTACCTAAAAATCATCCTCTTTTGTAGACAAACCCACAAGCTAGGAGCAAGAGATGGTATCTCGATAGTGGATGCTCAAGACATATGACTGGAGATCCATCTCATTTCTCTATGCTCATTAGCAAAGAAGAAGGGTACGTCACCTTCGGAGACAACAACAAAGGCAAAATCATTGGCAAGGGAACTATTGGTAATAAATTTAGTTTTTCCATTGATGATGTTTTACTAGTTGATGGATTGAAACACAATCTCTTAAGTATTAGTCAACTATGCGATAAAGGTTATATCGTTAGATTTGAATCAAATATGTGCATTATTGAAAAACCAAATCATAACATGACTATGATTGCTTTAAAACAAAATAATGTCTATACCATCAATCTTGATGAACTAGGTAATGAAATGTGTTTCTCCGCCGTAAATGATGTTGCTTGGCTTTGGCAAAGGAGATTAGGTCATGCAAGCATGAAAACAATATCTAAAATCTCATCTCAAGAATTAGTACGAGGGATTCCGAATATGAAGTTTATTAAGGATAAGGTATACGATGCATGTCAACTAGGCAAACAAATAAAAACAAGCTTCAAACCAAAAAATCAAATTAGCACCACTAGACCATTACAATTGATCCATTTGGACTTATTTGGACCAATTGATACAACAAGTCTAGGTGGAAGCAAATATGCTTTTGTGATTGTGGATGACTACTCTAGATACACTTGGACCTATTTCTTAGCTCACAAAAGTGATTGCTTCAAGTGTTTCTCTAAGTTTTGTAAACTCACTCAAAACGAAAAAGGCTTCACGATTTCATCAATTCGGAGTGATCACGGTGGTGAATTCCAAAACCGTGACTTTCAAAATTGTTGCGAAGTTAATGGGTACAATCATAACTTCTCAACTCCAAGAAATCCTCAACAAAATGGAGTAGTTGAAAGAAAAAATAGAAACCTACAATAAATGGCAAGAACTATGTTAAATGAATATAGTTTACCCAAATATTTTTGGGCCGAAGCCGTAAATACGGCTTGTTACATCATGAATAGGGTTCTAATAAGACCATCTCTATCAAAAACTCCCTCTGAATTATGGAATAACAAAAAACCAAATATTTCTTATTTTAAAGTTTTTGGTTGTAAATGCTTCATTTTAAATGAAAATGATGCTTTAGGTAAATTTGATGCTAAATCTGTTGAAGGCATTTTTCTTGGTTACTCCTCCGTTTCTAAGGCCTTTCGTGTCTTTAACAAAAGGACCTTAGTAATAGAAGAGTCTATTCATGTAGTTTTTAATGAAATTTCTGATTTAAAGAAAAATGATTTTGATGATGATCTTGGTTTTGATAATTTGAATTTAAACGAACCCCCTCCTCAAAATAGCTATTTGAGTGCATCTTCTTCCGAAATTTCTTTACCCAAAGAATGGAAGTATGTAGATGCTCATCCAAAGGAGCTAATTATAGGAGATACAACAAAAGGGGTTCAAACTCGTTCTTCTTTCAAGAATTTTTGTGCTAACGCCGCTTTCCTTTCTCAAATTGAACCTAAATGCATTGACGAAGCCTTAAAAGATGATTTTTGGGTCATTGCAATGCAAGAAGAATTGAACCAATTTGAGAGGAATGAGGTATGGAAGCTTGTTCCTAGAACAAGTGACCACTTAGTCATAGGTACTAAGTGGGTCTTTAGAAACAAGCAAGACGAAAATGGTATCGTGGTTAGAAATAAGGCTAGATTAGTGGCCAAAGGTTTCAACCAAGAAGAATGTATCGATTACGAAGAAACCTTCGTTCCCGTGGCTCGATTAGAAGCCATAAGGATGCTCCTTGCCTATGCTAGTAGTAATAATTTTAAACTATTTCAAATGGATGTCAAAAGTGCTTTCTTGAATGGTTTTATTTCCGAAGAAGTATATGTCGAACAACCTCCCGGATTTGAAAATTCTCTTCTTCCTAATCATGAATTCAAATTGACTAAAGCTCTCTATGGCTTGAAACAAGCTCCTAGAGCTTGGTATGAAAGGCTTAGTTCCTTTCTTATTTTAAATAATTTTACCAAAGGCAAGGTTGATACTACATTGTTTATTAAACATTTTAAAAATAATTTTCTTATTGTTCAAATTTATGTTGACGATATTATTTTTGGCTCTTCGGATGAATCACTATGTGAATCATTTGCCAAATGTATGAGTCATGAATTTGAAATGAGTTTAATGGGTGAATTAACTTTCTTTTTAGGATTACAAATTAAACAACTTAATGATGGTATATTTCTTAACCAATCCAAATATACATTAGAATTGTTAAAACGATTTAACATGGATAATTCAAAAGCAATAGACACCCCTATGAGTACTGCGACTAAGTTAGATATGGATGAAAATAGTGAAAATTTCGATCAAAAAATATATAGGGGAATGATAGGTAGTCTACTCTACCTCACCGCGACTAGACTAGATATTATGTTTAGTGTAGGACTTTGCGCTAGGTTTCAATCTAATCCTAAATTATCTCATCTAAAGAGTGTTAAAAGAATATTTAGGTATCTTAAAGGAACTCCAAATTTAGGATTTTGGTATCCAAAATCTGAAAAATTCGATCTAATAGCTTATGCAGATGCCGATTTTGGCGGATGCAGGATAGATAGAAAAAGTACATCCGGAACATGCCAATTTTTAGGATATGCACTTGTTTCTTGGACTTCCAAGAAACAAAATTCAGTTGCACTATCTACGGCGGAAGCCGAATACATTGCTGCAAGTGCATGTTGTTCACAAGTCATTTGGATGAAAAATACATTAGAAGACTATGGAATTCACTTTAAAAACATTCCCATAAAATGTGATAATACTAGTGCCATATTTCTTACTAAAAATCCAATTCTGCACTCTAGAACTAAGCACATCGACGTTAGGCATCATTTCATACGCGATCATGTCCTTAACAATGATGTTGTTCTAGAATTCATTGATACAAAGCATCAATTAGCAGATATATTTACAAAAGCTTTGAACGAAGATCAATTTGAATTCATTCGAAGGGAATTAGGCATGTTAAATTGTCCCTAAAATGAGCTTCATGAAAAATGACTCATCCTTTTCCTTTCTTTTGTGGATTTGATTTATTCCTTCTTCTTCAATTCAAAATGATCCATTAAAGTATAACTTATTATCTTGAGGGAAGAAGCTAAACAAAAGGGAGGAAGAAAAATTTTTTTTCTTTCCTCCGTGGGATGCCAACGGTGGCACCGCTAGATCCGACGGTTGTACCGTCTGAGTGCTCAGGCCCCAGGCGGTGACACCGCTCGGTTTGGCGGTGGCACTGACCGAGCGACCCTTATTAACCCGAGGGGTTAGGGCCGGCGGTGACACCGCCCCCAACCCGAAGAAAAAGCTCTCAAAACCCTCTCACATTCCCTCTAAACCTCATTCTAACTCTTAGAAGCATTGGAGAAGGATTCTTGGTGGTCCAAGCTTTCCATCTCTCAACATAATCTTCATAAGGTAACACTTGAAATCCCTCTTTTTGGTATCTCATTCCCTCTTTTCTTTCCTCTTTCCCTTGCTTATTTTTCACAATTTCATCATCATCTTGTCTAGATAATGGCTCCTAAGAGATCAAAAGGAAAAAGGATTGAAGGAGATTCATTTGACCATGATCTTTTTAGATCAAAAGAGGTAGCCCTTAGCTTTCCAAAATTTGAAACACGATGTATCCATAAGGGAAAATACGTTGATCTGGATGAACTAGAGGACTTAGAACCCATTAGGTGGTTTGCATACCTAGAAGCTCTACCTCTACTACAAATAGATGAACCAATCTATCCGCGATTAGTTAGATTGTTCTATGCCAACCTATATAAGGACAACGATAGCCTAAGCACTTACCTTCTAGGAACACCCATTAGAATATTTGACAGCACTATTTGTGAGCTAATTGGCATAACTGAAAAAGATAGGGGATGCTATTTTAAAGGTAAATGGGACGTCAACACAATAGGAGCAACCTATACCGAAGCCGTAGAAACAATTTTTGCAAATCCAAACCTTGACTTCCTACCCAAGAGCTGTGAACACCTACTGCCTTTCAACTCTAAAATTCTTCATCACATTATCACAAGCATCATATTCCCCAAACAATTTCATCTTGACGAAATAAGTCAAATAGAGATAGGAACCATGTATTGGATTATGACCGGTCAGCATAATTGTTTTGGGTACTTAATTCGCCAACACATGCAGGATATTATGGCTAAAGATACTATATTGCCATATGGGAGGTTAGTCACTAGATTTCTTCATGCCTATAACATTTGCATTCCACCCGATGAAGAATCTATTCAAAATGATCGATATAACATAATAAATAAAAACCTACTGAAAAGACTTAGGTGCACTTTTAGCAATGGTATATGGGTTAGGCAGCCTAGAAGGACGGATCCAATTCCTCAACCAATAGAACACTCCGAAACACCAATTCTTATGGGAAATGAATCTCCTCCTCCTAGTCCCTTTGGCACAGCACATTCAGCTCCTGTTCCCTCCTCTGAAGATCTCATTATGGCGGAACTGTCTCAGATCAAATCTCAGCAAGTACAAATTCAGAATCAACAAGTTGAAATTTTGAAGACACTACGACAAATGAATGAAAAAATAGATATCCTGTATCAGAACTGTGGATTACCTCCTAAGGATTAAACTGATGTATCTTTTTATTCTGTTCTGTTTGCTTTTAACAACAAGTTCAAAGTTTGTCATCGATTGAACGATAAATGATCCTTCCTTTTAGATAACTACTGTTTTGATCTGCATAAATGATGATGTCTTTTGGATAAACTATTTTTGGCAAATTTGAATGATGAACTTTGGTTCCTATTAAATGCTAAACCTTTTTTCTATGATCATAAATTAGCTGGCTTGTCTCTTTTTGTTGATGACAAAGGGGGAGAAATGATGACTAAGTGATGACTTACACCATAACAATAGCATGACTTATATGAATTACAAAAACTTGTGTGATATGAATGTCTTATATGCCTTGCAAAATCCTTGAAAATATCGCAAGATTGATTGATCATATTGAAGGCATGCCTTACATTTACATCATGAAATTCATGTTGAAAATCTCTATCTTCTATCGTAGTAAAAATTATCTCTTATCATAATTTTCATCGAAGTTTTGTATTTACTATTGCTTAATGAGAATGACGATAAGTTCTACGGTTAGAACTTATCGGTTTATGCTTGAATTCTATGGATGGAATTCAAGTGTTTTTATCTTCTCATAATATGGCATATAGATAGGGGGAGTTATGTTTAACTCCGTCATCAATTGATTGTCATCATCAAAAAGGGGGAGATTGTTGAATCTCGGATTTTGATGATGAAATCAATTGATGGGTTAATTGATCTAATCCATATTATTGAGTTAAGTGTGTAGGATTAACTATGATAACCAGAAAATACAAAGCAAGAATACCGGAGTCAAGATTGATGGACGTTTAAGAGTCCGAAGAATCGTCGGAGATGCTGCCGGAACCAACCGAGAAGAAATCGGGAACCTATCGGAATTTTAGGAAGTTCGCCGAAGAGATCGTCAGAGGTTCACGGAGATCACCGAGAAGGCTCGGCTACTCGTTAAAGTCATCACAAGATCGGGAGCTTGATGGGAGTCCGTCGGAAGAAGTTCGTCGGAAAGCTCGCCGAAACAAGACTCGACGTTCGCGGTTGAAAGCTTGCTTAGGATGTGTTTTTGTTATGTAGTTCACTTGTAATTAGGATTAGGATTAAGAGATAATCCTATATCCTGGTTAAGGGCCAACTAGGCCCAAAGTCGGATATGGTTTGGGCTAAAATTAAGCCAAACCAGTGAAATCGGAGAGCCAGGCGGTGGCACCGCCTGGCTAGGCGGTAGCACCGCCCAGCACCCGAGAGCTGGGCGGTGACACCTCCTGGGCTGGGCAGTTGCACCTCCCAGCACCCGAACGCTGGACGGTGGCACCGCTTGGCTGGGCGGTGGCACCGCCACATCGGGAACCCAAAGAGAATTCAAATTTTGGAGCCCAAAATTTGAATCCTCTTGAGGCCTATAAATACCCCTCAAATCTCAACTGAGATTACAACTTTTGAGAAGCATTTGATTGAGAGAAAAGTCTTAGAAAGTCTTAGCAAGTCTTGTTTTCAATTTGCTAGAGAGTTCTCCTCCTTCTTTCTTATTGAAATCTGGTAAGAGGTTGAACTGCTTGTAAAAGGTTGTAAGAGGGGTACTTACCCTTCCATTTCAAGAGATTTGCTAGTGGAAGGTGGGAGCCTCATCGAAGAGGGCCTCACAAGTGGATGTAGGTCATTTGACCGAACCACTCTAAAATCAGGCATAATCTCTGGTTTGCATTTCATTATCGCTATTTACATTACTACAAACCTTCATACATGCATTAGTTCCTTATTACCTTTGCTGCGCAACTCTAAGAATACGTTTTCAAGTTAAGCTTTTCAAGTTCCGTTCTTATCGTACGAAAGATTTTTCTAAAATCGAAGTTTTAATCCGCTGCAATAATTCACCCCCCCCCCTCTTAGAGCCACTCCGATCCTAACAAGTGGTATCAGAGCGAGGTTATCTCTCATATTTGGTTTAATACCCAAGAGAGATGGCTTACTCCGGCATGCAAGAGGGTCATTCTATTGCACGACCACCTTTGTTTAATGGGTCGGATTACACATATTGGAAGACTCGCATGAGGATCTTCCTCATTTCTATGGGCTTTGAGCTTTGGTCTACTGTCGAGAATGGATTTCAAAAATCTTCTCTTCCGATGAGCGAATGGAATTAATCGGAGAAGAAGGTTTTTGCTTTAAATGCAAAGGCTATGAATGCCTTGTTTTGTGCACTAGACAAAAACGAATTTAATCGTGTTTCAATTTGTGATTCGGCTTTTGATATTTGGAGAACTCTTGAGGTCACTCATTAAGGCACTAGCCGAGTGAAAGAGTCCAAAATCAACATCCTTGTGCACTCTTACGAACTTTTCCGAATGAAACCAAGTGAGTCCATCGGAGACATGTACACCCGGTTTACGGATGTCATCAATGGACTCAAAGCTCTTGGTAAAGATTTTACTAACTTTGAACTAGTAACTAAAATCTTAAGATCCCTCCCTAAAAGTTGGGATCCAAAAGTTACGGCCATTCAAGAGGCCAAAGACCTTAAAGCATTCCCTCTTGAAGAACTCATTGGGCCTCTAATGACCTACGAAATGACATGTCAAGCTCATGACGAGCTCGAGAACCCCCTTCCAAAGAACAGGAAGGATATGGCACTCAAATCACAAGAAGACCACTTGAAAGGAACATCAAGTGATGAGGACAGTGACAATGACATTGTACTTTTGACTCAAAAATTTAAAAAATATTTAAGAAATAACAAATTTAAAAATAATATAAAAAATAAATTTGAATAAAAGAAGGACCAAGTGATTTGCTATGAATGCAAAAAACCGGGACACTACAAGAACGATTGTCCTCAAGCCAAAAAGAGGACATCAAAGAAGAAGGCGCTCAAGGCAACGTGGGATGATTCAAGCGCGTCCGAAGAAGAGGAGTCCAACACCGAGCAAGTTGCTCATTACGCGCTAATGGCTTTAGGAGAAGAGGTATGTGATTTATTTAATGAAGATTTATCTTTTGAAGAACTCTCTATCGCTTTTCATGAATTATTTGATGAATGTAGAATTGTTAGCAAGAAGTTAAGTATCTTAAAGAAAGAGCATGCTTTGCTACAAGATAAGTTTGAGAATCTTCAAACTCCTCCATGCTTTAAGTGTGAGCATTTAGAAGCAATAAAAAATGAAAATTTGCTTCTTAAAGAAACCTTAAACAAGTTTAAGGTTGGTAGCAAAGGATTAGATATGATCCTTGCACACAAAGGTCACATCGCAAATAGAAATGAAATTGGATTTGTAAAAGGATTACATCAAAATCCTACCACTTTCATAAAAGGACCTACATTACATGTTTCCTCTTATATGAAATGCAACTTCTGTTGCAAATCCGGACATATTGCCTACAAATGTCCATTTAGGAAAATTAGTTCACAAAAATTAATATGGGTTCCTAAAGGAACTATAAAGGATTCAATAATAAATAACAAAATTAGTGGGTCAATTTTTGAGGCACCCAAAATCAAATGGGTACCTAAAAATCATCCTCTTTTATAGACAAACCCATAAGCTAGGAGCAAGAGATGGTATCTCGATAGTGGATGCTCAAGACATATGACTGGAGATCCATCTCATTTCTCTATGCTCACTAGCAAAAAAGAAGGGTACGTCACCTTCGGAGACAACAACAAAGGCAAAATCATTGGCAAGGGAACTATTGGTAACAAATTTAGTTTTTCCATTGATGATGTTTTACTAGTAGATGGATTGAAACATAATCTCTTAAGTATTAGTCAACTATGCGATAAAGGTTATATCGTTAGATTTGAATCAAATATGTGCATTATTGAAAAACCAAATCATAACATGACTATGATTGCTTTAAAACAAAATAATGTCTATACCATCAATCTTGATGAACTAGGTAATGAAATGTGTTTCTCCGCCGTAAATGATGATGCTTGGCTTTGGCAGAGGAGATTAGGTCATGCAAGCATGAAAACAATATCTAAAATCTCATCTCAAGAATTAGTACGAGGGATTCCGAATATGAAGTTTATTAAGGATAAGGTATGCGATGCATGTCAACTAGGCAAACAAATAAAAACAAGCTTCTAACCAAAAAATCAAATGAGCACCACTAGACCATTACAATTGATCCATTTGGACTTATTTGGACCAATTGATACAACAAGTCTAGGTGGAAGCAAATATGCTTTTGTGATTGTGGATGACTACTCTAGATACACTTGGACCTATTTCTTAGCTCACAAAAGTGATTGCTTCAAGTGTTTCTCTAAGTTTTGTAAACTCACTCAAAACGAAAAAGGCTTCATGATTTCATCAATTCGGAGTGATCACGGTGGTGAATTCCAAAACCGTGACTTTCAAAATTGTTGCGAAGTTAATGGGTACAATCATAACTTCTCAACTCCAAGAAATCCTCAACAAAATAGAGTAGTTGAAAGGAAAAATAGAAACCTACAAGAAATGGCAAGAACTATGTTAAATGAACATAGTTTACCCAAATATTTTTGGGCCGAAGCCGTAAATACGGCTTGTTACATCATGAATATGGTCCTAATAAGACCATCTCTATCAAAAACTCCCTATGAATTATGGAATAACAAAAAACCAAATATTTCTTATTTTAAAGTTTTTGGTTGTAAATGCTTCATTTTAAATGAAAAGGATGCCCTAGGTAAATTTGATGCTAAATCCGATGAAGGCATTTTTCTTGGTTACTCCTCCGTTTCTAAGGCCTTTCGTGTCTTTAACAAAAGGACCTTAGTAATAGAAGAGTCTATTCATGTAGTTTTTAATGAAATTTCTGATTTAAAGAAAAATGATTTTGATGATGATCTTGGTTTTGATAATTTGAATTTAAACGAACCCCCTTCTCAAAATAGCCATTTGAATGCATCTTCTTCCGAAATTTCTTTACCCAAAGAATGGAAGTATGTAGATGCTCATCCAAAGGAGCTAATTATAGGAGATACAACAAAAGGGGTTTAAACTCGTTCTTCTTTCAAGAATTTTTGTGCTAACGCCGCTTTCCTTTCTCAAATTGAACCTAAATGCATTGACGAAGCCTTAAAAGATGATTTTTGGGCCATTGCAATGTAAGAAGAATTGAACCAATTTAAGAGGAATGAGGTATGGAAGCTTGTTCCTAGAACAAGTGACTACTTAGTCATAGGTACTAAGTGGGTCTTTAGAAACAAACAAGACGAAAATGGTATCGTGGTTAGAAACAAGGCTAGATTAGTGGCCAAAGGTTTCAACCAAGAAGAAGGTATCGATTACGAAAAAACCTTCGCTCCCGTGGCTCGATTAGAAGCCATAAGGATGCTCCTTGCCTATGCTAGTAGTAATAATTTTAAACTATTTCAAATGGATGTCAAAAGTGCTTTCTTGAATGGTTTTATTTCCGAAGAAGTATATGTCGAACAACCTCCCGGATTTGAAAATTCTCTTCTTCCTAATCATGTATTCAAATTGACTAAAGCTCTCTATGGCTTAAAACAAGCTCCTAGTGCTTGGTATGAAAGGCTTAGTTCCTTTCTTATTTTAAATAATTTTACCAAAGGCAAGGTTGATACTACATAGTTTATTAAATATTTTGAAAATAATTTTCTTATTGTACAAATTTATGTTGACGATATTATTTTTGGCTCTTCGGATGAATCACTATGTGAATCATTTGCCAAATGTATGAGTCATGAATTTGAAATGAGTTTAATGGGTGAATTAACTTTCTTTTGAGGATTACAAATCAAACAACTTAGTGATGGTATATTTCTTAACCAATCCAAATATACATTAGAATTGTTAAACGATTTAACATGGATAATTCAAAAGCAATAAACACCCCTACGAGTACTGCGACTAAGTTAGATATGGATGAAAATAGTAAAAATTTCGATCAAAAAACATATAGGGGAATGATAGGTAGTCTACTCTACCTCACCGCGACTAGACCAGATATTATGTTTAGTGTAGGACTTTGCGCTAGGTTTCAATCTAATCATAAATTATCTCATCTAAAGAGTGTTAAAAGAATATTTAGGTATCTTAAAGGAACTCCAAATTTAGGATTGTGGTATCCAAAATCTGAAAAATTCGATCTAATAGCTTATGCAGATGCCGATTTTGGCGGATGCAGGATAGATAGAAAAAGTACATCTGGAACATGCCAATTTTTAGGACATGCACTTGTTTCTTGGACTTTCAAGAAACAAAATTCAGTTGCACTATCTACGGCGGAAGCCGAATACATTGCTGCAAGTACATGTTGTGCACAAGTCATTTGGATGAAAAATACATTAGAAGACTATGGAATTCACTTTAAAAACATTCCCATAAAATGTGATAATACTAGTGCCATATGTCTTACTAAAAATCCAATTTTGCACTCTAGAACTAAGCACATCGACGTTAGGCATCATTTCATACGCGATCATGTCCTTAACAATGATGTTGTTCTAGAATTCATTGACACAAAGCATCAATTAACAGATATATTTACAAAAGCTTTGAATGAAGATCAATTTGAATTCATTAGAAGGGAATTAGGCATCAGAGCTTTTAAAATCTAATTCACCCTCCCCTCTTAGTGCCGCTCCGATCGTAACAATGTCGCCCCCAGATTTCCCAATAGTGGTATCAGAGCTTTTAAAATCTATATGTTTATTTCTTGATAGTTTGTTTTTTATAAAATCTGTATGTTATTCATTTCTGCTGCATCTTTATTTTCAGAAAATTTTACTTTTAAATCTCTTACGTGGCATACTTGATGTCAACCGCCTCACTGGTCCAAATTATATGGATTGGCTCCGCAAGTTGAGAATTATTCTCACGGTAGAGAAAATTACGTACGTCCTTGATACATTGATGCCTACGCCCGAGGGAGGGGCAAGTGAGGATGAGATCGCTTGCTACGTAAAATACATTGATGACTCCACTCTTGCTCAATGCTATATGTTAGGCTCTATGACTCCTGAGTTACAGAAACAACATGAAAAGATGGATGCTAGATCCATTCTCATACATGTCTGCAAATTGTTTGAGAAATAGGGAAGGACTCAGTGATATAAGATATCCAAGAGCCTCTTCGGCGCTAGGATGACTGAGGGGACATCGGTTCAAAACCATGTCCTAAAGATGATTGAGTGGATAGAGAAACTCACAGGTCTAGGAATGGTCCTAGAGGATAACTTGTGTATGGACATTGTGCTTCAATCCCTACTAGATTCCTTTTCACAATTCATAATGAATTTTAATATGAACAAGCTTGAGGTGACTCTCCTAGAGCTCCTTAATATGTTGAGGGAGGCAGAGAGTACTATTAAGAAAGAGAAGCCAGTTCTCTACACTAGTGAGACCAAAAAGAAAAGGAAAGCAGAAAAGTCCCTTAAGAAGGGAAAAGGCAAGGGTAGGCCAGGTAAAGTAAAAGTTACTAAGAAAGACCCAGCAAAGGACAAAGGCCAATGCTTCCACTATAGCAAAGATGGGCACTAGAAGAGAAACTGGAAAGAGTACCTTGTAGAGAAGGTGAAACAAAAGCTTGGAGAAGCTTCAGGTATATTCATGATCAATCTTCATTTGTCAGACTCTTATGATAACACATGGGTATTGGATACCGGTAGTGCTTATCATATATGCAATTCATTGTAGGTTCTAGCAAGGGCTAGGAGACTAGAGAGAGGCGAGATGGACCTCAAGATGGGCAATGAAGCAAAAGTTACTGTAGTAGTTGTTGGTGAGGTCGCCCTACATCTGCCTGGTGGAGCTTTTATTGCATTAAATGCATGTTATTTTGTTCCTTCTATTATCAAAAACATTATCTCCATTTCATGTTTGATATGTTAGGATCAAGAGCACTAAGAGAGGGGGGGGGGGGTGGGGGGGGGTGAATTAGTGCAGCGGAAAACTTTCAACGAATAAAACTGTGTTCGTTCGATAAGAGCGATTTCGGTAGAAAAGCCGATTCATAACTCACTTTAACTTGTGATCAAGCAAGATGCAGTTAAAGTGAATCTATAAAGGCAGTTTGCAGTTATGATGGAAATCAGAATGTAAGCGCAAACTGAAATATAATGTTCGTACGATAAAACTGATTTACATCTAAACACCGATTCTAAAAATACTGAACTATGAACACGATCGTAAATTCGCAGAAGGTAGTAAACTATTGAGGAGGTTTGTAGTAAAGATAATATGCTCAAAGTAAATGCAAACCATAGAGCACCACGATTTTAGAGTGGTTCGATCAATCTTGACCTACATCAACTTCTGGCTTCCTCCACCGACGAAGTCACTGACGTCCACTAGAGGCATTCCTTCAATAGGCGAAGGCCAACCACCCTTTTATAGCTTCACTCCCTTTGACAGGCTTAGGAGACAACCCTTACAGAATTTTCTCTCCTCACTTGAAAGATCAGAACTTGGAAGAAAAGAGGGAGGAGAACTTCTAGACTTTACAACACTTTTGAGCTCTAAAATCACAGAGAAAGATCAAGCTTTCGATGCCGTTTGGTTGCCCTTTCATTGCTGAAAGGGTGGGATATTTATAGGCCCTAACCCAATTTGAATTTCAAGCTCAAAACTGTCATCTCCTGGAATTCCGGGGTCTAGCGGTTGCACCTCCTAACTAGGGCGATTGCATCGCCTGGCAGAGCTCGGAGACTGAGCCTCTGGGCGGTGCCACCACTTGTCAGGGGCGGTTGCACCTCCTGCCAGAGCTCAGAGACCGAGCTCAGGCGGTGCCACCGCTTGACTGGGGCAGTTGCACCGCCCAGCTAGAGCTCGGAGACCGAGCTCAGGAGGTTGCACCTCTGTCAAAGGCGGTTGCACCGCCCAGCCAGAGCTCGGAGACTGAGCCCTAGGCGGTGCCACCGCCGACCCAGGTGGTGCCACCTCTGGCCAAGAAATCTGGGTCCGAATGGGCTGATCCATTCGGCCCAATTTTGGTCTTTCAAGGGCCCAATTGCCCCAAGATTAAGTTAATGGGATCAGCTCCCATTTCTAACCTAATCATCATGCTAACTATGAATTTCTTAAGACATTTACTATAGCTTGCTTCCGGTGCGTCAATCGCTTCTTCCGACGAACTTCCGACGAACATCCGACAAACCTCCGGCGATGCTCCAACGGACTTCTGGCAAACTCCTGGACTTGCGACGATCCACTTGGCGAGTTCCTACGAGCTTCTTTGGCAAGCTCCTGGACTTCTCGGATTTGTTCCCGCAGAACCTCCGACGATCGTCCGGACTTCCGTCGAACTCTCGAACTCCCAACGTGATCATAGTCTTGACTCAGGCGCAACTCTTGCTGCATATGTTACTTTCATCGTAGTTAATCCTGCACACTTAAAACAAAACTTCGATCGAGACAATTATTCCTAAGCAATTAACCAAGTTGTCCGGCATGTCCTTGGTGCCTCGACGCTTCGTCCGATTCTTTGGCGCATCGTCCTCTCTTGCGACCTATTGCCCAATCAGCCAGTTGACTTCGCAACTCCGATATCCTTGGCGTAACACCCACTCTTCTTGGCCCGATGCCCGAGTCCACGACCCGAAGCCTTTTGTCGATACGTCGACCGATCCACCGGCCCGATGTCCAATCTTCTGACATGTTCCTCCGGCACAACATGATTTTTCCTATTTTAATTGTCTCATCCTGATCGAAGCATCCTACGTCACTTAAAACGCAGATTAAATCATAAACATATATCAAGTGGTTTCATCATCAAAATACGAGATTCAACAATCTCCCCCTTTTTGATGATGACAACCACTTGATGACGGAGTTAACCTTAACTCCCGGAGTTTAAACAAACTCCCCCTATCAATATGTCATATTGATAGAAACTTTTGGATTCAAAAATCCAAGCAACATATCATCATAAACTTATGCATAACATGTCAAGTCATCAACATACTTCTCCCCCTTTGTTATCAACAAAAAGGAGAAGTACAACTATTTTTGTGTTTGTGATATAAGTTCAACTCATTGCATGAAAAACATAATATCAAGTTTTATCATCATGCAGTTTTGAAGCTAGGAAATTTAGCAAGTATTACATCATGCTTCGAACATTCAAGCTATCAAGTTTTAGATATGCAAGTTTTACAGCATACAAGATAGTACTTTTGGTAATATTCAAGATAGCAAGTTCTACATCATGCAAGCTAGCAATATTATAACATGCAAGCCAGCAGTGTTGAGATGTTCAAGAAAGCAACTCTTGCTTCTTGAAATACGTAAATTTGTCAAGTTTTGCTAGATGTGCAAGTTAGCATTTTTGCCTCTTGAGATAGGCAAGATAGCACATTTGCTTCTTTTGAGATAGCAACTTTTTGCTTCTCTTTAGACTACAAGCTAGCAATTTTTACGATATGCAAGTTTCACAATATACAAGCTAGCATAAATTTCGAAAGCAAATGCAAGATAGCTTTCTTGTGTAAGCTCATAATTCTTGCTTCCTATTGCAATATGCAAGTTGCAAGTTTTGCTTCTTGAGATAGGCAATATAGCACTTTTGTAATTTTTGTTTCTTAAGATAGGCAAGCTTGTGATGTTCAAGATAACAAGCTCTTTCTTCTCTTTTGAGAAGTGCCATTTTTGCTTTCTTTGCAAAGTGCAAGCTAGCTAGTTTGCCTCTTTTCATGATGTCCATGCTAGAAATTCTTGCTCCCCCTTTGTCATTGTCAAAAAGAAGGGAAGACCCTTATATCAATTTTCATATTATGACAAAAGTAAGTATCAATCTTATTTATGCATCATTATATATTCAAATTAAAACATATATAATTTTAAAAACCTTATTTTTCATGCACGATACCGAAAAATAAATCAATCATCATTAATAGGCATATCATACATGATACTCAAACATTAAAATTTTTAAGGATTTATCAACATTTTGATCATGATACCAAACATTCATCATTTAAAGCATTCATGATACACATCATATGCAATAAATACATCATGTACATCATTATCATAAGTATTGCATACATCATTTTAACTTCATGAATATTTCATCATTGCATGCATCATACCAAAACATTTCAAGCCATGCAAGCCATAAATACAAAGAAATCATGTCATGAAGGATAAAATCATTTGAATACCAAAAGACATAATTCATATAGTAAATATCTACTTTAAATAAAATATCAAGAAAAATCATAGGAGTACAAAGAAGAGATCTTGTTTTAAAAGAAAATCAAGTAATAACTCCAAGAACTCACAAGGAAAAATCATGATTCATTTAGAAAATCTCCTCTCAAGAGAATATCAAGTAAAATTGTAGAAGATCGATTAATGAGAAATTTTAATTTATAATAAAATCTCATGTATCGAATGTCGAGAAATCAAAATGATGATTTATGTGAAAAATATCACAAGTTATATTCAAGAGAAAAATCATCATTCATTTTCAACTCATTCAATTTGTCACATCAACATTTCTTAGATATGCATGATACCAAAACATAGTTTCAAAATCTTCAACATATAACATGCATAAATTCAAAAATTGAAAGGAGAAGGGAAGAATTCAAAGGTACGCAGACTTCAACCATCTCATAAGCAAATGTAAGACCAAGTCATGAATCCAAAGTTCCATGAATCAAAATGATCATAAAAGGTAATCTCATGTTATTCCAAAAAATCAATATCATGATTTTGATAAAACTCATTTCAAATTCAAATCATCAAAATCACTTTTATGGTTCACAAAATTCATAACATAGGTAGATTCATGATTTCATTGATAATATATTTTCCTCCCCTTTTTTTTTTAAGTATTTTATTTTAAGTGATTGATTTCATGTTAGCATGCCTTTTCATTTATAAAAACATGCATCAACGTTTAGGATCGAAAAATGAATTTCGTCATAAAACCATCAAGATCAATAGATTCTAAAAAATTAATTGTTATGATCAAGAAAATCCAAAAATGAAATTTAACACTTTCATGCATTCGGACAAGGTTTTGCTATAGATTTTCAAGTTCAATCATGAAGATAAAACATGCTCATGATTATGGAAATTTTTGTATCCAAAACACAGAATTTCCAACATGTTATTAAGGCATGTAATAGTGTAAAGTTCTCATTATAGCAATTTAGTGAGTGAATTAAGGACGTCCGAAAAATGATTTTAATAAGTTCATGCATTCGGACACATTTTTGCCATATGTTTTTCAAATACACTCATGAAAATAACACATGCTTATTATCATGTATAACTTAAAATCTCATGCATAAAATTGTCAATCATTGTATCAAAAACATCTAATATTTTCATTACATCGTTATGCATTACTTCAAATCAAACATGATTTCATTCAACAATGTTAATAAAACATGATACACATTATTACTTCTTAACTATGATTTCATATTTTCAATCAAAATCAAGTTGTTTGTTTATCATAAAATATGTAATATTATCATTTTTGAAATTACTAGCCTGATCATAATTTTTGTATTTTTATTTTTAAACATGTAATTTTCAAGAAAATTAATTCTAAACTAAAAAAAATACATCATGAAAGCATCAAGTAATTTCAAAATAAATCAGGGGGATTTCGATTACCTTTTCTTTGAAAGTGGTTAAGGCGTAGTTTGCCACCTCGCCTTTCTTGATTTTCTCCTCGTCTTCGGAGGAGCTCGATTCATCCCAATTTGTGATCTTCTTCTTTGGCCTCTTCCTCCGTTCAAGTTCATTATTTATTTTAGATTTTTGTTTAATAAACTTATTAAGATTTAGTGTTTGAAGTTCAAGTTCATCATTGTCCTCATCACTTGAGTCATCGCTCAAGTGGTATTCATTTGTCCAGAGTTCCAAATCCTTCCTGTTCTTTGGAAGGTTGTTTTGTTCATCATGTTCATCATGTGCATTGTGCACCATTTCATATGTCATCAATGAACCAATTAGTTCTTCAAGTGGAAAAATATTTAAATCTTTTGTTTCTTGTATTGCGGTTATTTTAGGATCCCACCTTTTTGGAAGGGATCTTAAGATCATGCTTACGAGATCAAAATTCGAAAAAGATTTACCAAGAACTCTTAGATTATTGACGACATCCGTGAAACGGGTGTACATGTCGCCTATAATCTTGCTTGGTTGCATTCGAAAAAGCTCAAGATCATGCAATAAAATGTTAAATTTCGAGTCTTTGACTCTACTAGTTCCCTCGTGCGTGATTTCAAGTGTTTGCCAAATATCAAAAGTCATTTCGCACATCGAAACGTGATTAAATTCATTTTTGTTAAGTGCATAAAATAAGGCATTCATAGCCTTTGCGTTTAAAGAAAAATACTTCTCCAAATCCGACCATTTGTTCATCGGTTTAGAGGGAAGTTGAAAACCATTTTTAATAATATTCCATAAATCCAAATTCATAGAAATCAAGAAAACTCTCATTCAAGTTTTCCAATAAGTGTAGTCCAATCCGTTAAACAACGGTGGACGAAAAACTGAAAAACCCTCTTTAAAGCCATGAAGAGCCATTTCTCTCGGGTGTAAATCCGAAATGAGAAATACCGGGCTTTGATACCAATTGTTAAGATCAAGAGCACTAAGAGAGGGGGGGGGTGTGAATTAGTGCAGCGGAAAACTTTCAACGATTAAAACTGCGTTCGTTCGATAAGAGCGATTTCGGTAGAAAAGCCGATTCGTAAATCACTTTAACTTGTGATCAAGCAAGATGCAGTTAAAGCGAATCTATAAAGGCAGTTTGCAGTTATGATGGAAATTAGAGTGATTCGATCAATTTTGACCTACATCCACTTCTGGCTTCCTCCACAAACGAGGTCACCGACGTCCACTAGAGGCCTTCCTTCAATAGGCGAAGGCCAACTATACTTTTGATGGGCTTAGGAGACAACCCTTACAGAATTTTCTCTCCTCTCTTGAAAGATCAGAACTTGGAAGAAAAGAGGGAGGAGAACTTCTAGACTTTACAACACTTTTGAGCTCTAAAATCACAGAGAAAGATCAAGCTTTCGATGCCGTTTGGTTGCCCTTTCATTGCTGAAAGGGTGGGGTATTTATAGGCCCTAACCCAATTTGAATTTCGAGCTCAAAACTGTCATCTCCTGGAATTCTGGGGTTTGGCGGTTGCACCTCCTAACTGGGGCGATTGCATCGCCTGGCAGAGCTCAGAGACTGAGCCGCTGGGTGGTGCCACCGTTTGTCAGGGGCGGTTGCACCTCCTGCCAGAGCTCGGAGACCGAGCTCAGGTGGTGCCACCGCCTAACTGGGGCGGTTGCACCTCCTGCCAGAGCTCGGAGACCGAGCTCAGGCGGTGCCACCGCCTGACTGGGGCAGTTGCACCGCCCAGCTAGAGCTCGGAGACTAAGCCCTGGGCGATGCCACCGTCGACTCAAGCGGTGCCACCTTTGGCCAAGAAATCTAGGTCCAAATGGGTTGATCCATTCGGCCCAATTTGGGTCTTTCAAGGGCCCAATTGCCCCAAGATTAAGTTAATGGGATCACCTCCCATTTCTAACCTAATCATCATGCTAACTATGAATTTCTTAAGACATTTTCTACAGCTTGCTTCCGGTGCGTCAATCGCTTCTTCCGGCGAACTTCCGGCGAACATTTGACGAACCTCCAGCGATGCTCCGACGGACTTCCGGCAAACTCCTGGACTAGCAACGATCCACTTGGCGAGTTCCAACGAGCTTCTTTGGCAAGCTCCTGGACTTCTCGAATTTGTTCCCGCTGAACCTCCGACGACCGTCCGGACTTCCGTCAAACTCTCGAACTCCCAATGTGATCATAGTCTTGACTCAGGCGCAACTCCTACTACATGTCTTACTTTCATCGTAGTTAATCCTGCACACTTAAAATAAAAATTTGATCGAGACAATTATTCCTAAGCAATTAACCAAGTTGTCCGGCATGTCATTTGTCCCTCGACGTTTCGTCCGATTCTTCGGCGCATTGCCTTCTCTTGCGGCCTATTGCCCAATCGGCTAGTTGACTTTGCAACTCCGATATCCTTGGCGCAATACCCGCTCTTCTTGGCCCGATGCCCGAGTCCATGACCCGAAGCCTTTTGTCGATACGTCGACCGATCCACTAGCCCGACGTCCAATCTTCTGACATGTTCCTCCGGCACAACATGATTTTTCCTACTTTAATTGTCTCATCTTGATCAAAGCATCTTGCGTCACTTAAAACATAGATTAAATCATAAACATATATCAAGTGGTTTCATCATCAAAATACGAGATTCAACATGATAGTCAGTGGATATAAATTAGTTTTTAAGAACAATGGTTGTTCTATATTATTAGATGATGAGATCATCACGAAAGGAACATTGCATAATGGTTTATTTATGCTAGACACTACTACATATATCATGAATGTAAATGTGTCTAAGAGGAAACGAGATGAGGTGAATAGTGCATACCTGTGGCATTATAGGCTAGGTCACATCAATGAGGGAAGGATTCAAAAGTTGCTAAATGATGGATATCTAGATCCATTCGACTATGAGTCATATGCCATTTGCGAGCCTTGCCTTCATGGAAAACTAACCAACTTTCCATTTAGTGGCACTGAAGAGAGAGCCACTAAACTGTTGGAACTCATATATAGTGATGTATGTGGACCCATATCAAGTCATGCCATTGGTGGTTACTCTTACTTCATTACCTTTACTGATGATTTCTCAAGGTATGGATATGTGTACTTAATGAAGTACAAGTCTAAGGCCTTTGAGAAATTTAGAGAGTATAAGAATGAAGTAGAGAACCAGACTAGAAAGAGTATCAAGACTCTTCGATCAGATCGAGGAGGTGAGTACTTAAGTATAGAGTTTACTTAGTTCCTCAAGGACCATGGGGATATTATCCCAATGGACACCTTCTTATACACCTCAGCTCAATAGTGTGTTTGAAAGGAGAAATCGTATGACATTAGACATGGTACGGTCCATGATAAGTTTCGCTGACCTACCCATCTCATTCTGGAGATATGTCCTAGAGACCACAGCTTACCTTCTGAACAGAGTTCCAACTAAGTCGATAGTGTCTATACTATATGAGATATAGAAAGGAAAGAAGCCCAATCTTAAGATTGTTAAGATTTGGGGCTGCCCTGTCCATGTTAAAAGACACAACCCCGATAAGTTGGAATCGAGGAC